>NC_056702.1:12118261-12187812 GCF_018831695.1 Puntigrus tetrazona | reverse complement strand
GCTCAGTGCAGCTCTGTTAAACCAGTGAGCAAGCGTTACTTTCTGAAGACAAATGACGCACAAACTGAGGCTGAATTAAAAAGACTGTAATAGGACTGAAGACAGCTCTCTGCAATCAAACACAAAAAGTGGGTGAAACTAAACTTCAAACACTTTGAGCACCACACACACACACACACACACACACACAAAAAAATCGTACTTACAACAGCAGAAGTCTGGAGTGACGGCAAAACCACGAGCCTGACAGCGTGAGACTCTTTGTGTTTAGCGCTGAGGTCAATATCATTAACACACACTCACTCAGTAGTGCTTTTTAGTGTGCAGTCAATATAATTTTATCTTCTCCTACAAGTTTTGTGGTAGTACTATGAACACTGCTACGAAAAACAGGTAGTGTAACACCATAGTACTTCTGTACATCATATTTATCAGGTACTGAATGATTACTATATTAACAGGAAAAAAGTGTCACGCTCTCATTAAAAGTATGTCCTTGTGGCACCATTTCAGGAACACCAATTATGTAAATAAATATGTTTCAACATGTTTTTCAACATACTTTTTCAAAGGACATGTATTACTATATATATTACTCTTACACAATATAAACTTTTTTATGCATTAGAGCTGTGTGTGTTGTAAGATGAAGATCATTCGCAAAGGAAAACCATATTTGGGGTCACTGGAATCAAAATACCATCCATTTTTTCGAAAAATACAATGGTACTTTTTAATGATCGGACTAACAAGTCAACAATATATGTTGTATTTTGGATGTTGATATTACAGTTCAGACGTATATCAAATTGTTTAATCAGAAAGAACTGAACTGGTTAAGCAGCTTTAGCAATATATAGGGCCAGTTTTACTAAACTGAGAAAATTATCGCGCTTGACAAATAATATATCCCAATGATTTGTTTTTTTGGCATTTAAAATAAATGAATCCATGTGGAAAAAAAATCCTTTTCCTCTTACCACGCGCTCTTTGTTCACTGTGCCTCCTACTAGCAACAATAATTGCACCCGTTTCAAGCACAAAACAGTTTAAGACATGCTTTTTTGGGGTGTTAAATAATAGCTCACAGGCCAGTATTTTGACGAGCGCAAACGTTAGTAAAACAGATTGCGTGATTCATTGAAATGCTCTCCTACAATAAAAGGAAATGCCTAATAATGCATATTCAGTAAGGTCAGGCACAAATATAAATGTGTTCATGACTAGTAAATACTGACCGTACAATGTAGCACCAAAAGACGGTTTGCATTGGCGCAAGCTTTTAGTTAAACCGATGGTTGGTTAACATTATGGATAGCAATAGACCAAAATTAACCAACTGGTCTATGCCCTGTTCAGAAGGTGAAGAATTTGATCTTGATCCTGGCCTTCAAGGTAAGTACAAAGATCTGAGACCAGAGCCAGACAATAGAATCGATTAGCAGTTTCAGCACACCTGCAGTACAGCCAGAATATATCAGCCCCAGCCGTAGCTGAGGATTATTATGGGGAAAGAACGTAGCTCACACTGGGGAAAAGGTTACACGGGACGCTGAAACCCATGATACCATGCTCAAGCTGCCAGGAAACACTGGGCAGCCAGTGCTCTCCTGCTGTATATTTTTCCAGTATAATCCTGATGTCTGCATCCCTCAACCATCAGCAAATTTCCCTTTTAATCTCCCTGAAAGGAAACAGCAGAATTCCTCTCGTTGTTCTGAATCTCCATCTCTGCCCCTGCTTCAGGTTCGAGTCTCAGCAGAGGTTAGCAGAAATGATGGCAAGAATCGATGGAGACTAGAGGCTGTAGGTTTCCAGGAAAGAGCTGATAGATGAGGAAGAGGCTGGTTCAGTGACGCACGCCTTCTGCTGGCAAACAAAGCAAGACACCGACCCAGCAGAAAGAAGTGAAACAAGGCTCCGGCTTTCATCATTTCTCAAAAGCTGGATCGAAAATACACATAGCCGGTGGATTAAATACACTAAAAGGTCATTGTGTTTCCCTTCAATGCAACGCACTCGGCCATACCAGAAGCTCTAAGCAAAGAAGAACTCAACGCAAGAAATGACAAGTGTGACAAATGAAAACATATTGCAACACTGTGGAAATGTCGCTCTTTATACTGTACTATACTCACAAAATCAAAATTAGAACCCATTAGATTCCAATAAGTGTACAGTTTTGTGTGTGTGTGTGTGTGTGTATGAAGGATACAAACAATCTGTCATGATAAAAAAAAATGTCATGTAGGAGAATAATTTGATATAAGTGTTGATAAATAATGTATAACATAAATACCCTTAAATAAATAATAATTATTATTATTCTTATTAGTATATCCAAGTCAAATAATATAAAGTCAACATTCCTCAGGCTTCAGAACGATGTCTGTCATGCCTAAAAATGTAAACAGGTTTCTCACAGACTCAGGCACCGATTTAATGACATTCTGTCACACTTGTGTTTCTCACTTTTCTAGATGATGAAGGCTTCCAACTCTAACCGTATTGAAATGCAAAGCAAAGCTCATGTATTATTGATAGAAGAAGCCGCAGACACCTGTATGTTTTATTAGCATCTTCTAAAAATGAATGCGACAGCTCATGTGATTCATGACACCTGAGAAGCAGCGGCTGTCAAAGCGTCTGTAGTTTGATCATGTGACCTTAGTGTATCTAATAGCTTACACACACCTGCCTTTGACACACACACACACACACACATTCGCATTAATTCATTGTAGAATGAGTTCTCCTAATGAAAGCAATATAAAGGTCTCAGTCAGCGCTGGGAAGTTATTCAATAAAATGCGAGGAAAAGGAAGGTAATAATAGTTGGATTTATCTTTTTCTAGAAAAATTGAGAAACCTGATTCCTGATGCTTGTGATGAGGATTTTTGGTTTCGGTCTCCAATAAGGATGCGATCTATAGCTCAAAATGAACTCATCAATCATACTGGCACATATTACAATAACTTGGATGCTGCTGGAATTAATGAATCTGAACCTCCTTCTTTTGAAAGTCAGTTCAGATTAGCACACTACCATACACTCATACTACTGGAGCAGTGTGCACTACATGTATTGTATGGATTTTCTGTATCTGTGGGATATATTTGGTTGATCAAACGTTTACATATTGAATAATCTATTTTAAATAGGAGCTAGTATTCAGTCTGTACTGCACAGTATGTAGTAACAGTATGCTATTATTCATTTTGAACACAGACCTCCTTAAAAAAGAAACTCCAGTGTCAAAGGTCAGGTTCTAGAGGCACTTGAGAAAACACTCTGTAACTCGTTCCTCAGTGAAATAAGAGATGGAGAGAGTCTGTTAGCATTCATCAGACACACAGCAGTTTTTGTGATTCTTTTATAATGTTCCTCATTTTTCATCTCTCTGCGAGATACCCTTCAGTTTTATGGCTGTCACTTTTCACACTGATGGTGAGAGTCGCTTTCAAAAGCGCCCCTCATTACGACCTTGATGATTAGCTTTAATGAATTCTAGAAGAGATTACCATTATCCTTGGGATTTTTTTGTATTAAGGGCCCGACCCAGAACATTCACACACAGAGAGGTACGGACAGAGACAGTCATCGAGACTCAAAATGAGGTATTTTAAAGCGCGGCTTATGCTTCATTTTTTTTAAAAGTAGTGAGGGATGATGGGTAGATTTTGTGAGCCAGGTTTGGGGAGTAAGGACACTGAAAGAATTATGAGACAAAGGAAACTATAGAGAAATGACATTGTCACAGATGTTGATAATAAATAAAAATGATGACATGTAGAATAAAGCACAGTGAAGGGTGACCTTGCAAAGGACATGAACTGCAAAAACGAGCGAAGAAATGAATTCATTCAAAACAGGAAAATAAAAGACGGTCCCATTCACCTCGAAACCAATCCCTCATCTCAGAAAATATTGTAGATGTTGCATATAAACGTGTTTCTGCTGTCAGTCTTTAATATCTCAATCTCTCAGATTAATACTGCGTAGTTTGATCTCCAGCTCGGCGCTCTGTCACTGATCTCTCAAGACTGAGAAAAATTACCCAGAATGCTCTGTTCTCATAAACAGAGGTGGCCATGTGATAAATGTCATCATTCCCCATAATGCAGTGGGGTTGAAATAAATCTGAAGGTCACAAATGTGTGATCTGATCTCTAGGTACATGAGCTTCTGCATGATTCAGCCAGAAGGACTTGTTCCTGGATCAACATGCAAAGAAGTTCAAAAGAGAAACAACCAATGAATGGCGCTGGGATTTGATTGAACTGATTAGTTGATGATAGGCTGGATCTCTTCCAGTGTCTTCCCGGACACACACACACACACGCGTACACACACACACTATCTGATTCTTTCAGCACTTTTTAACAGCAAAGGCAGATTAACCCATCCATTTGTCCACGCATCTGATTTCCATTTACTTTTGTCCGTATCTGTCACTCACATGCTGCTGTCAAGACTTAGAAGAGTCCAAAGCTTCACTCGGCCTCTTTTGAAAGGTCATTGATCTCTCTCTGAGAAAGCACTTACTGTAGATCAATATCTAAGTAAGATCCACGTCTCTCAAAGGATGTGCTAAATGCTACTTCAAACGCTCACAGACACTTTTCTTGACGAACAGATGATGTGCTGCATTACAGTCCTCATAGAAGCAGATTATATTGACAGCAGACACAAAACAACCAGCTGGCAAGTCAAAATTGAAATAACAATAAATAGATTTGACAGTGAAACATGTTGTTGTTTTTAGAAAATTATATTTATTACCAACAATATAAATGGTATTTTATTTTCACACAAAATATATACTTTTTTAACACTGGATGGCTCATGTAACATATTACCATTTAAAACATTATCATTGCACGTGTTTTTAAAATATAAGCTATATATTTTAGAAATCTATACAGGCTAGTCTACGCAGAGCTAGTATTTTAGATGAATTTCTTCAGTTGGCTATAGTTGACTGCTCGCTCAAACTGAAAGAGTCCGCGTTTTATCATCCCGCTCTGAGCAGCATCTTATTTGATAAACAAATTGACTCAGTGTTTGAGCACTAGAAGCGGTGAAAAGGCTCTTGTTTTCCAACTTAGAGAATTAGCGTCGAGTGTTTTTGCGGCGAACACATTTGTGGAGGTGGAAATGTCTAAAAGAAAGCGTGTCGCGAACGCTAAACCGATAACCCGATGCATTTATTTATCATTCCGAGTAGGGAGCTGAAGGCGTCCTCACAACTCCAAAAGCATCAGATTGTTTGATTGTTTGCGTCTGAAGACACTTGTTGATGTAATAAGCTAAATGGATGAAGGGTGTTGTGGAGGCTCTGATTCTTCATGGACTTTCATTCGTCTTATTATTATTCTGCATGTGACTCTTTTCTGCGTCAAAGGCATGAAACCGATTACTGATCATCATACGACAGTATTAACTGCTACCCGACAACAAAGTCCATTTTCTCCTCCGGTTTACATCATCCCTTCTCTTTCCTGTCATTTCCTTTTTTTCACCCTTTCTGAGAGCGAATGAGAGGAAGAGAGAACGAGTGAAGTGTTTGGTGTCTCTTTGTCTCTCTCATTTTCCAGTCACAGTAGATGGCTTCTCTCTGATTAAGTTGCTCTAATTGGACTCTGTTTTAGATTCGGCAGGTGAACAATGGCTCGCTTGATGAATGAGTCGTGTTTGCGCTTTGGGCGTCGCTACTCCATCTGAGAGAAATCGTTATGCCATTAGCGGCCAGAATCACACGCCAAGAGCCACAGATAATAAAAGCGGAGTCTTAAAGTCAAAGAAGCAACAAAGCAAATGACTTAAAATCTCCCACGTCGAAATAAACCTCAAGAAGTGTGAGAGAAATGCTGTAACGAGCTTTTAAAAAGAGAGCGTCTGTAGAGACCCTTGGAGGACTTGATAGGCGATCCGTCCTTAACCCGTGCGCTCTGATTTCATTTCTCTTTGCATGAGCGGAGTGACAGAATGTCCCTGTTTTGAGACCAGAGGGGCTGCAACTGCTCCAACACTCAACACACAGATGGTGCCTTTATGTAACGCAAGCATTCATTACATCCACATCGTTTCTCATATGAAGCTGCACATCACGCTGAAATAATTTCACCCTTAAGTCTAGAGGTGACATGCGACATCACGTGAATGTGTCAATAAGGTCACCAACTCGGTCTGAAAACAAACAGTTTCTTTGCACAGGCGGCATCCTTGACGTGACATTTGAACAGCCAGACGCGAGCATCTTTTTAGCGGGTGACGAAAGGAAGGTTGTGAAATCTCCAGCCTCATTAAAGTGTTCGGCGTGTTTGAAAAGATTCAGTGAAAGCACCCAAAAAGACGTCAATCAATAGAGCAGCAGTCATGAAAAGACTCATTAGCAGAGAGGTCAGGGGTTTAAAAGATGCCGCTCCTGACCTGATGCTGTAGGTCACATGATTTAAAACAGTCTGTAAACAACTTATTGATTATTACGGATATGTCTAGCTGTATGATGAAGCAGAAGACCAGAGACTATTAAGCCATTTTTATATTTTCAGAATATTTTTCAATTTTATATTTCATTATGGCCACACCTTATTTTAGGGTTTGGCTCTTGCTATTAACAAACCATTAACTACAACTTTTGGCTCAATAAATTGCTGATATATATATATATATATATATATATATATATATATATATATATATATATATATATATATATATATATATATATATATATATATATATATATGAAAGCTAAATTTATAATAATTAGCTTCACATTTATATATGTACATATAGTATGTAGCACGATCTAAATAGTTGAACTTCTTTAAAATATAAATAATTTAATTTGACATTTTTTCAAATTGCACTTTTATAAAAAATATGTACATATATATATATATACACATATATATATATATATATATATATATATATATATATATATATATATATATATATATATGTGTGTGTGTGTGTGTGTGTATATGTGTGTATATGTATATGTATAAAATATTGATATATATATATATGGACAGTAGATGCTGTTTTTTTTTTTATACTTTTATGATTTAAAGCACATTTAATGCACAGGCACACTTCTTTTCACATGCTAACATTACCAAGAGTGCTACATTTTCCTTACTACTACAAATATTTAGGATTTAATTACAAATTTAGTTAGTTATAGATTTAAAGTCCTTAAAACCCTGCTGGAAATCCAGCTTAAGCTTAGCCATTGTGTTTTGGTACAGTACACGCTTGCTGGTCGAAGATGGTCATTAGCTTCTGCAAACCACTGTAGCATACCAACTGCCATGTTCTATAACACAGTTGACAGCTTAAACCGGATTTACCAGGAGGTTAAAATGGAAATGAAAGAAATTCAGAAAGAAGATGGCTTAAATATTGTGTGCGGGGGGTCTTAACCCAATTAGCAAACATAGCAAACGCTTCCCAGAGAGCATTTAAGAGAGTAAGGAAATATCATATGCACTGCACACTCAAATACACACTTACACATAAACGTACAAACACATACACATGCAGAGAGGAAGTGAGCAGGCGGGGGAGGAGAGTGAAAGACAGGCAGACAGAAGCCCAAAGAGATTAATGACTATATTCAAATGAATACAGAGAACTGACAGGAACCCAATGGAGCGAAACACTGGCACAGAGAGTCTGATGCGAGGCAGTCCAGCGCACTTACAACAACATACAGTAACACACACATCAATACGCACGCTTTAACACCACACGCGTGATGTGTGTGTGCTCTCCGGTTCACAAACACAACCACAAAGGACCTAAAATGCTTTCAGGATCAATAAGCGCAAGAACCGAGTTGCCACTGACACTCCTTCACCTCTTTAAATGAGCAAAAAAAGGAAGTGCCACCGATCCGATCGCGAGCACAAACGGAACAATGAAAAATCACCGCTTTCCATGAGAAGGACATTTATCGCCTGTTTCAAAAGCATCACTGAAGCCAGACAAAGCCGAAGACATTTCACGCCGCCTTACCTAATTTAGGGAGGGAATATTTGACTTTGAAGTAATCCTGGTAAAACTGAAGGAGTCTCTTGGTGATGTGCAGAGCGTAGTCCCCCGATCCGCTCTGGATGGCGTCAGGCCTGGCGCACAGCCGAATCTACAACAACGCAACAAAAGAGGAGAGAGACAAAAGTTAAAGTGTCTCAGTGAATGGCTCTCATAAGACTTTGGGCGTATTCCTAACCTGAATTCCATCAGGGATAACGGTTATAGACTTGAAAGAGTAAGTTCCCAGGATAATCCATGGTGAACGTATCTGCCAAATGCCTTCAGCTGGCTTGTGAATTTAGCATTTGTCTTTCAAGTGTGCTTTTCTCCACCCCTCTGAGCAAGGCATTTAAAAAAAGTATAACTGTCAGTTACTCTACAAATTTCTAGTTAAATACTACAGTACCTATAATACCTTGAAGAGAGATTGTACAATTGCTAAGTCACTTTTACATGGAAAATTGAATACAGTGTAGTAGAGATTGTCCTCCACCCTAAATGAACATGACAGTCATTTTGAAAATATGGTCATTTTCCTTCTCCCCTAGAGTTAAACAGCTGAGTTTACCATTTTTTAACCATTCAGCTGGTCTCCAAGTCTGGCAGAACACTTTTAGCTGTAGCTTAGCATAGATCATTGAATCTGATTAGACCGTTAGCATCTCTCTCAAAAATGGCCAAGGGGTTTTGATATTTTTCCTATTTAAAACTTGACTTTTCTGTAGTTGCATCAGGCACCAACGGAAAGTTCAGATTTTCTAGGCTGATAAAACTACGAACTAAACTCTCATTCCAGCATAACAATCAAAGAACTTTGCTCCCGTTCTTTGGTAATTGGTTTGAGCTAGTCTAATGAGATTCAATGACCTAAGCTACTCCTAAAAGTGCTCTGCCAGACCCAGAGATCGGCTGAATGGATTCGAAAATGGTAAAACCGTAGAATACCGTAACTGTTTGACTCTAGGGGAGTTCGAAAATGAGCATGTTTTCCAAAAAGCGGATTGTTTCTTCAAAGCATTGAGAATGACGCAGAAATAGTAAGACTAAAATAAAACTAATAAAACTTATATATATTGAACCGCAGTGCTTCATGGGACGAGTACGCTAGTAAAAGATTCAGCCTACCTTCCATTTTCAAAATCAAATCGAAGTTTGTCATTTTTTGAATCACCTCAAAGTGGGCTGGTTTGATACACAGCCTAATCTTTTATTGAACAACTCATTTAAAATCCTTATCGACTGGGAAAAAATATATATACTTCAGAACCAAGGCCATGGAAAAGTAGGCAGCCCGTTCTGCTGGAGTTATGGCGCCTTTAAATGAACAGCCTGCACTTTCATAAACCATAATGTTATTGGGCTGTAGCTGCTGAAAACTTCTTCATACATTTATGTTTAAAATTTGATTATTTCCATCAATTGTAAGCCAGCTGTTAAATAAAACAGCATTTTAGACATTTGTCTTCGGAAACGAATTAGATTTCCATGAAAAAGCCAAGACGGAAGCGCTTATGTTTTTTCTGAACCATCGCATGCGTCACGCAGAGAGAAAGTGAGTGAGGTGTGACTCTGTGGGAAATGTATTCCCACACTAAAAATGATGGTGGACTCTTTTAGCCGAAGGCTGATGCACGGCACGGCTTTCTGAACGGGCATCCATCTAGTCAGAATGAATGTCCTCCTACACTAACAGAGTTACAGTGCAAAACAAGCAGGAGGAAAGGCTTTGTTTCAGAGCCTGGCAGCAATGCACATTGAATTATGTGTTGTTTACCTCACATGTTGCTGGTGTATCGATCAGCTCTATGTCTGGTCTGATATAAAGATGAATGGGGCGCACTTGGGCCATGGAAACGATTGGAAACTCAATCAAATCTATGCGATTTTAAAACAACCTGTAATTAGACAAAGAGCTCAGGTTGACGATCAAGAGACGCTTCATTAATCAGCCGGTGTGGTGATTGTTCGGTGCTGACTGCTTCATTTGTTTGTTTGTTTGGTTTTGTTGAAGGCAGCGTGACAGAGACTTAAATGGGGTTAATTGAACTTTAATAGAGAGTCTCTCCATGCACGGCTGCTCGACATTGATTCACTAACAAGCTCTTTCTGATGAAAAATGAAGCTTTAGTCAACACATTCAGCACTTGACCTGATATTAACAACCCGTTGAGTTATTATTCTGAATCCGTATGACTGTATGTCAGATACTTCAGGCGCTTTACAATTAATTTCTCCAAACGATTTTCCAGCTTTATTTGATTCCTAGCTTGTGCTGCGTGGTCCATTTGGTCTAGGTTTAACAGCTCAACCAGAAAAAATCTGCATAAATCTGGATATTTTAATTCTGAAACATACATAGTCGTTTCAAGGCATTCGTATTCTACAGCTAAAACCATGATTTTGTCTAGTAAAATGAACTAAACAGGCTGAGTAATTCCATGAATATGTAATAAGCATGTTTAGTATAGTAGAGTTGAATTTTGATTAGATGCTGCGAGAACATTTTGTGATATGATAAATAAAAACTGACTCACACTAAACCAGCGGATTTATGAATGAAATATGCTGCTTTAAATGAATTAATTCACCTCTTTCTCTCATTTTAGCAGTTTGAATAATTCAAATTGCACCCGATGTCAGAAATCATGAGTTTGAAGGGCCCAGGTCAAATCGTATAGTAACGTAACGCACTGGAGAGAGTCCAGTGGTCAATACAGGCGAAGCAAAGGTCACGTTCACCAAAACAGATGTGTGTTATGATGAGGAGTCAGCATTATTCACACACAGCAGCAGGTTGACTAAACCCTGTAGGCTGGTAAAGAGAAACGATCTGTGATGAAACAAACGATCCAAGCTCAGGCATCAAATAATTTTTGGAGAACGGGCCACAGGCAATGCGACCATTTACTGTCTGGTTCAAGAAATACATTTTTTCTGCGTCTTAGACATCACTCCCAGAGGTTGCGGAGCATAGAGGGTTGTATCTAAAACGGTTTGGACATAACGCGAGGTGCAGAACATAACGGTTAAATTGAATTAATCCAAAATTGCAAGTTACACTAGTCTTAATGGAGCATTCGAGTTACAATCTGATTTAACAGCAGAACAACCGATAAAAATCAACAATTAGCAGTTATGTTCATGTTAATGGAGTTTGTGAGGCAATGTTTAAGACTGTAGCCAAACGAAGCACCTCTGAACCAATGAACCACTTAAATTCCCATCAAACTGAATGAGCTGACCAAAACCCAAACAGACCCAACAAACAAACAGAAATAATTAACAAACACGCCAAACACCCAAGCACAAAAAAATAACTAATAGAACAAAGATCCAAATATAATCATTTAACAAACAGGAGCAATAATCAAACCCAATAAAACAACAACCAAGTGTTAAGAAAGAGAGAAAAGGTATTAAGGAACAAAACAAAACCATTAAACAGATGCAAAAAACCCAAGCAAAGTAAAAAACGAAATTAATTATTTGTCAAACAATACCATTACACAAATAGAAACAAGATTAAACAAACAGAACCAAATAACAAACATTCCATGAACTAAAGAGCCAAAACAAACAAAACCATTAAACAAATAGAGCCAAGATATAAACGAAGCCAACGTTCAAAACAGAACCAAATACCGAACATTTAAAACAGAACAAAGATCTAAACAGAACAATAACCCAAATGCAACTGTTGACAAACAAAATCAATCAAACAACCAATAAACAAACAAACGAATGCACTGAAAAGAAAAGAAAAGAATGTAAGCAAACAGAGACAACAAACAAAACAAGCGAAACTCGGACCTATCCATCAGGTTTTAATTGAACAAATAGATCAAAACACGTTAGGCTATAATATTACTGGATGTTGTTATTTTTCTCCACCTATGCAGCCTCATTTACATTGCAAGAAAAGCAATTTCAGAGGCAGAATTAAAACATTCGGATGAAAGATTATGACAACAAACCTTTTTTTTTTCAGAAAAACATACACTAATGAATCCTGCACAATTATGTGCACGTGTAGTGAATAGTATTATAAATAGTATTTCATTTTGTCATTAATATAGAGATAACAGGCCATAAAAAGTTCCAAAACGGCTCTTCTAATGTTATTAGTTTATCCTTAAACCCATCTCACTAATCATTTTCGCTTGGTTTTTTGGTTTTGGCCTCATGTACTCATTGGTTACTCACTGTAAGCAACTGCTAAACAGTAGCCTAATATTTTTTCATCCTGGCTCATTAAATCCTAAATCCCTACAAATATAAAGGCGCAGCTGTAGGTTAGATGACGACAACAAATAAGCCTGCAAGGATCTCAATCTCAGGCATCATTACTCTACTAAACAAGCGGAGCGTTATGCTGAATGAGAGGAAAAGATGAGTTGAATGCATCAATAACTGCGTAACTGTGGCGATAAATGTATCTAGTTAAAATTCATTGTTGCAATAACCCAAAGTAAAACTGTTCAACTGGCCCCCAATGGAGAACACCACCTGGCTCAGGTAATTTGGGTTTGAGACCCCTCATCTACAGCCTTAAAACCTGTAATATATTACGACCGACCAACTGCTGCAGAGTCTGATGTGATTTCTACACGTGTGTGTGGTAGATCAGTGTTTCCCCATAAACCCAGAGTAATAACTCCACTCTACTCTCCAACGTTCCTCTCCCACGATCTTTCCTCTCGCTCCGCACAGCCGAATCTTTATGATGAATGGTGCGAGGGGGCTGCCCTGCCGCTTTAATGTGATTGATGGGGGACGCTAGCGCGCGGCTAACCGCTACAAGCCGCAGTGTGGGTATAAGTGCCCCAGATAGAAGCACGCTCTACAGTCAGCAGTGATATAAAGGAGAGCGCGGTCATGCTGAAGGAGATCAGATTAATTACTCTAATATGAGGAGGAGGCCGGCCAAGGGCACGCAGCAGGAACCACTGAGAAAGCCGTCAGGAAGTGTCTAATATGACAACAGGGCTTTGACTGAGCGTGATATCAGTAACACGGAGCATAAACCATGTCTCTCTGTTGGCAGACAGATGATGCCGCTTAGACTGCGAGGATCCAGTGCCAAAAAAATAACATTTAAGTGCATGCGATGAAAGCGATACAGCCAATATTATCTTAATGGCAGAACTTCACGTAAAACACGCTCATGTATGATATATAAAAGCTAGAAGGGGCTTGTCACGAACACAATCCTGGACACGAGCAAAAGTGAATGCTTGTTGCAGACATTATTACCATCCTTTTAAAAGCAATTATATGACCTTGTAGACACTGGACTAATGTTAGTGGAGACAAGTCTTTCCATTTACAGCACATCCACCGTGTAACCATTATACCGACTATATAAACTTACAGTAAGCTTCATATAAACATCCACCGTGAGCGAGATAAAAGCTCTGTTCTCGACTACGGCGCTCCACACACCAGACTCAACGCACAACTGTTAACATTTAAATACAGCAATGAGCATAAAAATACACAGCTCAATACTTTTCAGTCTTTAATTAAATATACGTTATTCACTATCAAAGGTGTGGGGTCAGTAAGAATTTGTAATGTTTAGCTTACCGAAACCAAACTTTCCTTAAGTATATATTGCTTAAGTATATATTGATTTCTCGCAGCTTATTTGGCATTTTGGATTGATTTATTACTGTGCTCTGTGCAGTGCATTCTGGGATCGTTTTCACTCTGAAGCATGCATGAGGGGCCGCCTTAGAATTTGGCAAATGAGAAATCTTAAAGGCATCTGTGATCTTAAAGGTTTCAGAGAAGAGTCATCATGGAAATTTGAGTTTTAGGCGCTTTAAATGTGACTCACCACAACTCCACTGTCTGTAACTGCTTCTCTGTAGGTGAAGTTGCACACGGCCCAGGCCAGGTAGTACGTGGACATGCGGGGCGTCCTGGAGAAGTGGCTGGTCACCCATCCGTCCTCGTCAGACGTCGAGGCCTCCACCGGCATGTTAGAGAGCGACTGATACGAGCTCTCGTGTTTCAGACTCACTCTGAACGTGGCTTTGTAGATGGGCTCGTCGAAACACGGGAAAGCCTTTCTAGCGTGAGTCGGGGAGAACTGCGTCACCGCCAGAAACCTGCAGAAATAACACCAGCGACGAGAACGTGAGAGACGGGTAAGACGAAAGACATCTCTGGAACAATATGTGCTATTTTAGCAGCCCTGAAGTCTACAGTGAAAACTCATTTCACCTGAACTTCATTAAATTGGTTGTCACTTGACTTTGCTGAATTCAAATTAGCTCCGACTGCCATCTCTGAACTCATCGCTGTGCGTTTTTATCACACTAATGAGCTTCCCGGTGTGAAGATGGACAAAACCGATCCGGTTTTTTGAACCACAGCAACTAAATCACATCTAATGTCAACATATAATAAATCACAGCAGAATTACTACACAGAAATAATGATATATCTGTCACAGCTGTAAACCTTAAACCCATCTGTGACAGCATTAGTCAACAAATTGACGGCGCGAACCAATTTAGATGACAGGAAATAATACAAAGCTGTCAAATTCATCCTACATGTTGGTGGATTGGTGCGTTTTATCTGAATAATTATTAATCTACGTTTGGACACTTTTACCAGTCAGAGCTGAGTCTGGACTATAAACAACCTTGGAGATATTCTAGCATATGTAAAGTGTAAAGAGAGAAAGGAACAGCGGTGAGCTGAATTACAGAAAGCTGCATTAATGGACATTAAAGCCTGACTTTAGTCCGACCAGGGATTTGGCTTTGACCAGCCACAGCATGACCAGCAGACGGAGGAGGAGACTTTTCTGCCATTACTTTTACTCTCTCATTAGCAGCCGTTCATGCGGTAACAATGTATAATGAGTCTATAATGTCCCATCTGTTTACCTCCTCCACCTTCCTTTATAGATGTTAGTAGCGTTTAAACATCTTTACACTATTTAAAGACAACAGTTGAGACACAGGCAGGAGGTGATGAGAAATCAGACGACTAACACACACACACACACACACACACACACAGGACGAGATTCTTCAGGGATGTCAGAGTGAAAATCCCTGCAGCGATACACACACGGAGGTGTTTGAGTTTGTTGTCTGATGTGACACGACTGTACCTGAAAATGTGTGAAGGATGAAGGAAAAACTGTTCAATCTCCGGATGATCAGATGACGGTTTTGAAGTGAACTAACAACACGGTTCAAGTGGCCACGTCTAACTACATAAACACGGATATTTTCTCGATCCTGTGAGATCCCCGTGGTTCACAAATATACGAGCAGCCAGCGGGCGCTGATTACACTAAACCCAATGATCTTCACAGCCTGTGGAGCTCAGATCTGCTGAACATCAGCGTGCTGAATTTATCTCCAAAGTGCTCTTCTAAGAACCTTACGATGTCAACACCTCGCTTTGTGCTGAATCAGAAATGGGTTTGTTAAAAAAAATGTTACGTCGAGCCGTTGACAAGCTGTTTTGCAGCTGAAAGCCGGAAGAAGTCCGGCGTGTTATTGCCAAAACAGAAAGGCAACTGGAGGATGGACAAAAGGTTTATGAAGTGTGTCTATGAAAGCGATCCCTTCAGGGTAAAACAAGGTTTAAACATGTCTCAAATGCAGGAAAACCTGGGGCAAAGATTCAAAGATGAGCCCTTTTTCCCCTCAGAGGACAGAGAGTCAGAAAACAAGAAATAGATAGTAAGTGCTGTGCTGAAATCACTCTGAATATCAAAGATGCAGATATGATGATGAGATATGAGCTTCTGATAATCAAAGCCTCAACATAAAGAGCTCTGGTGGTTTTCAAAAGTTAATTAACACATTTCATCCAAAGCCAACTATTTAATCAGACGTTTTGTATATTGATGCGTTATAGCAATAACCGTATAAATACTTAAGATAATACTGCAGGTCCTTGTAATGTAAATCTAACTCTGTGTGGCTGTTTATGAACGTCCAGCACCATGCTGGAAAACGTCCCACGGTCACGTGCGGGTCTCAGCGTCTGACAGGATATTAAACGCTGAGCATCGCGTCAGACACAGCCTTAGCGTTAGACTAGGAGTCACAGGCGGTCTTTATCTAAACTCAACCTGAATGCCAGCATTATTAATAAAGATCCAGAGATTGTATCTCATCTGAACACATGCTGTAACCACATTTTATCCACGGCAGTTGATTTTGTAAAACTTATCGCTCACTTGACTTGCTACCCGACACTTTACTGACATCCTGGCATCTGCACGTGACGTGTAACCGACACAACATTAGGAAGCATTTGTGAGAAAGGCACAAAACGAAAGTCAACCTCACAAAAAGTATACGGCAAAAATGCAATCGCTGCTACTATTAAAGTATATTTATTAGATGCACTGCAACCTGCTTTTTCAAAGATGATCCTTCATCCATTAACTGTGTATTTTGAAGCAGCTACTGAAAATATTAAATATTGGTGTAAATACTAGTTAGGATAATAAATGAAGATAATTACAGCATACAATAATATCAGTGACATATGAACCCCAACATTCAGTATTCACTGTGACCCTTAAAGATGTGTGTTTATTGTTATTTTCCCCTCAAAAAAAGTCCCAATAAAAGCATACTTTTTATATATATTTCCACAATCAGTACAGTTCCTGGGAAAACTATGGTAACTTGGTGACAGTAGGATTCTTACTACTTAAAATACTTCTATATATCTAAATTTTACAGTAACATCAGCACCTATAGTATTCAGATTTGCGTAAAATCGTCAGGCAGCATCAACAGTTCCCAAGGTGAAAGCAGATGATTTTAACAACACACGAGAGAGAGTTTGACTCGTTTACCTTCTTTCTCCGTTCAGCACATAGGAGCTGCGGAAGAAGCCCAGGAGCTCGTGCTCGATGTGCGCGTGGAAAGTGATGTTGATCTTGTATGTTCTGAGGGGCTTCATCTCTCTGTGCAGCGCGATCACATACACCTGCTTGGGCTGGTAGTGGAAGCGGCGCTGGATCCTCATGGCGCCCGCTTTCTTGCTGTCCGAGTACACCAGCACCTTGTCCACCTCCAGCCGGTCCGCGTGCAGCACGATCAGCTTCGTGGACTGAACGCACTCAAACTCGACGCGCACCTCCCCGGAGAAGGTGAAGTTCTCCATGGACGCGGTCAGGCGGAGGTCGTAGTGGCGCGGGCGCAGGGTGGCCGGTAAGCGCAGGTGTCTCCAGGGCTGCTGGCCGTCCTCCGAGTCTCTGTGACTGATGTTAGCGTCCCGGGACTGTTTCCACTTGCTGTTGCTGGAGCCGTTCGCGGCCAGAGCCCCGGCTGCTCTCCGCGGCGCATCTCTCGAAGCTGACGCTCAGCGTTATGGCGATGGCCGTGACGACGATGAGGGTGAGGATGGAGATGGCGAAGCCCAGCACGAGCCTCTTGTTCACCGTGATGTGCTGCTCGGTCGTCCGGGGCCGGACC
This sequence comes from Puntigrus tetrazona, assembly GCF_018831695.1. Classification (NCBI taxonomy): domain Eukaryota; kingdom Metazoa; phylum Chordata; class Actinopteri; order Cypriniformes; family Cyprinidae; genus Puntigrus; species Puntigrus tetrazona. Next base: position 12,170,298 of record NC_056702.1, on the reverse strand, counting down.
ACCACGCTGTCGGCCCACTGATCGGACAGAGCCCGTCCGTTCCTCATGCTCGCGTCCTCGATGCCCATTATACGACGGACCTGATGTGTTTTACATTCATGATCAGCCTCCTTCCGCGCGGTGCAGCTTCAAACTGCGGCGAATGAGCCGGAGGACCGATTTAAAGGCGACGGAGTCGCGCGGAGATCCCGCGGAAACGCGCAAAGCTTCGAAGAGAACGAAAGAAGAACCGACGATCGATGACGTCGAGACCGGACTGGCGCGAATCAGAAGTTCGTTTGGTCAGATGCTGGAGCTTGTCGGGTCCCACCGCGCGTCCATCTCTGCTCGGACATCAGTCTGATGTGGATGAAGGTCCGGCACCTGCCTCCTGATCAATCGCGAGAGTGTTGAGCATCTCTCTTCGCTCTGTTCATTTCTGCCTCCATCCTCATCCCCGGCTCTCTCTCTTTCTCTAATGCTTCTCTCTCTCAGCCAGTGGGATGTGCTTTCTCTCTCTCTCTCTCCCTCCCTCTCTCTCTCTCTCTCTCTCAAATTCAGTCTGGTAATTCTAAATCTTATGTTCAGTTAAATCACATTTAATTAAACAGTGAAACGTTCAGACAGGCTGATGTAACCCTTCTCTTCTTTCGCACACATCGAGTTGCCTGAATATTCAATAGAATAATGGAACTTACGAAATGAAATGCAAAATTGTTACACGCATTTGAGACATGAGCATGTCAAAATCTTACAACGGAGCTTTGACAGTGTTTTCAACATTAGGACGGGACTTTGACAACAAAAGCTGAAAAAGAGATTACTGAGGTTAGGTGGTAGGGTAAAAAATAAGTAGGCTACAGTAAGTACACCAAGCACACTTTGAGTACTGAAATAAAGCAGTTTAGGTTTGTGCAGTAACCTAGTGTGCATTTCGGTCTCTGTGTGTTTGGACAAACCCAAATATTTTTATCGTATTCTTAACGTGAGCTGAAACTGTACTAAAAACGAGGCTGCTGTCCTTGGTGCTGAATCAAATAGTATCATAAAATACATTAACTGATTGGTTCTGCAGCATTAGTAAACGGAATGAATACATTTCCATTTTCCTAAATGTTAAAACAAGCTCTGTCTCAAACGACTAGACCCACTGGAAGTAAAAGATATAGCATTTATTTGCTGTCTTCCACCTGTTCACACACCCTCCGTCCTCAAAAGCTTTCACGAGTGACCATAACCCCACCTTCACATTTCCCCTCCATATTTTCTCAGTGCTGACATTGTTTCTTAAAGGAAGGCTCTTCAAATGAAGTGACGGCTCCAGACACCAAATAACCAACCATTCAATGGAATGGTTGGATAAACAGGGTGTGAAGAGACCCTTGAAGGAGCCCGGAGAGAGAGAGATCATGGGATGAAGTGAAAAGGAAGAATTGGGCTTCTAGTTCAACTGGTTTTATTCACATTTGAAATTATCTAAACTAAAATAGGCAGGAAAAGCATTTGGATTCCCATCCTTTCGAGATCCTCTTCGCTCTCCCTTTACATGAAGGAATTTAAAAACCTGTCCTCATGAAATAAGAAGAGATGGAACGTCCTTGAGCGGTTTGCGAGATCTTGGATCAAATGAAAATGGAGGTGCATTTAAAGAAAAAATAAGCAATTTCCTTTTGGCATCCGGGCACAAAAGCCCGTGTCACGGTGTTCAAATGTCACGGAAACCATGTGCCTCCTGTTGAATGCAAACATATAACGCAAGATCAGTCTGGAGGGACCGTGAGGGGGGCTAATTGAATAAAAAATATCAGTAAAATGTCCTTGAGGGCAGCTGCGACTGCCGGTACATAAAGGGTCATTTCTGCTGAGAGAAGACGGATGAAGAGAAACACTCACGCTCAAAAAAAAATAAAATAAAAGTTTGGCCAGTTTGTATTATGGGCACCAATAAGCAGAGCAGAGACACAACGCCCCCTGCAGTCCACAAATAACATAAGCGTTTTTCAATCAAAACCAATGGAAGAGAAACCCTGCCTGGCTCAATAAGCTTGTAGGACCTGATATTATCAATAATCATGATAAATTTATAAAACATTCTTTATTGGTCTCTCAATGTGTGACAGAAATATGTCCTATATGTCCAGCCCAACCAAATGCCTGGCACTTCAATACAAAAGGCAGTCTTTATAGAACTCATAATTGCAACTTCTTAGCATTGTTCAGTGCATTTACCCAGAAATACATGAAATGGCAACAAATACAGCAGTAAAATGATTCTAGAAGTCTAGATGACGATGCATTGTATAGACATCGGAATGGAAATGACCGGCTGAAAAATGTGGAACATGTGCATATCTATAATTTATATCTATAATCTATGTATAGAGATCAGTAAGCTGAAGGCAAGTCTACAACGACTTAGAATGAATGACTGTGCAAGCTGTTTTAATTTTTAAACATTTTAAAGGTGTGATTTATGGAACGGCTGAGAGACAACAAGTGTGAAGTTAATCACTTGACTTTCGCAGCTGTTTAATTTAAGACAAATTCGTTTTTGTAAAACGTTTAGTTTTGATCTCACGTATTAATAAGCGCTAGAATGCGTTTATTTTCGACAGTATGAATTCAGATGTTATCAATTGGGTTTCTGGTCGTCGGCATAATTTTTCGGCTACTTCGAATGGTCAAAATAACGAATACCCAACTCTGAGGTACGGTTTTCCTAGGTTCAGCTGAAGGCAGCATAAAAACCAGTATGCCATGTCATGAACACACCTTTAGATCCATTCGTTGATCCGCCTTTTGATCCACCTGAGCTATTTTTTGACAGTTTCGAATGCTGAGATCCCTAGTCAACTCATGTTCAACCCTGCTGTCGGTTAATTCAAATTTAATGGACGATCTTAAACCTTGATTGAACACGTCATGTCAGCTTTGATAAAACCATCCAGTGATAAGGATGTTGGCATCTATTTACTGTAGTTACTGGCTGCATATAAAAAAAGGAAATACAAAAAAAACACTGCCTACGTAGGCAGAATGCAGAGGTAGGAAGGCGACAAGACAAATCCAAATCCAATGGTCATGTCACTTCCTGTCAGCAGAGATATCTTCATTATTAATATTTTTTGAAGGCAGCATAGATTTATTTTTCACTGCCTATGATATTTCACTATCCTGTGCATGCAGGTCCATGGCAGTTGAGCTGAAGGACAAAATAGCACCTAAGAATTGCACTTGGCAGTGTTTTTTTCCCCGTTTCTTTTCGATTTCTAGCATGATATCCACATTCAGCTCATTTGGTAAGATCTATCTTGCGAAGGTTTGCATGTGCTAACCTGAACCGTCTTCTGAACCGACCCTGCTGAGCCATTTTTGGGTTCCCCAAAGAGCTTTCAACAAGCAGTTATTAAAATACCATTTTTAGCTCCTTTTTTCCTCTATAAAGAACGTTTTGCACAATGGAAAGGTTTCATGGAAGTGAAATGCTGATTGTAACTCTTACAATTTACATCCATTAACTGTTTTAGCAGAGTGCAATGGACACCATCGAGGAGCCAGGAACTTCTTTGCAGACTCCTGAGATTCGTGTTCTACCACAGCGATTCAACAAAGAGATCGGAACAAGCGACCAGATGCTTTCATTCAACACCTTCTCATTCTTCAGAAAGATTTCCTGCTACCTTTGAAACTTTGGAGAAGGCCATTATATTTAGTGTAATTGGATCCGTGGTGTACTTCCTGTACTTCATCTTGTCTGTAGATTTATAGTTTGGACTCTTTCACAACCCACTTCTGCCACTCATTCGTCACAGTGCATCTGTCATTGTTTTCAGAGCCTATTTCATAAAGGAAGACCAGCGAACAAAGTGACGGCTCCAAACACCAAATAACACTCTCAATTTTCAGCCGTCTGCATGGCTGGTTAAACAGCACAGCGAGAGGAGAGCCGCGAGCGTGTGAAGAGACCCTTGAAGGAGCCTGGAGAGAGAGATGACGGGATAAAGTGAGAAAAAAATAAAAAAAAAGGAGAAGGGGGCTTCTAGTTCAACTGATTTTATTCACATTGCAATACTCTAAACTGGAACGGGCAGGAAATGCATTTAGATTCCCATCCGATCGAGATCCTTTACACCCCTTTACCCCTAAAGAATTTCAAACCCATTCTTATGAAATAATGGGGCTGAGATGGAACGTCCTTGAACGATTGCGAGATCTTCGGATCAAATGAAAATGGAGGTGTATTTAAGGAGAAAAATAGGCAATTTCCAAGTGGCATCTGAGCATAAAAGCCCGTGTCACGGTGTGCAAATGTGCGTAAACCGTGTGCCTCCTGTTGAATGCAAACATATAAAACAAGATCAGTCTGGAGGGACCGTGAGGGGGGCTAATTGAATAAAAACGCCAGTAAAATGAACTTGAGGGCAGCTGCGACTGTCTGCGCATAGATAACTATATGAGCAGAACGTAGACACGTTTACTCCTACAGTATAAAATTAGCTTTAGCATCACGATCAACAGTGTACTAGATGTACTGTACCCAATGCGGCGATAATATGCCTGACAACTTGATGCTAATATACTTGTTGGCAATGGACAGATGGAAACCATTAGTTTTGCAATTCTTTCATGTGCCTCGGGTGCTGCAGAAATTACGCTCTTGAGCTTGCAGAACCAAAGGAAGTGGATAAACATTTATTCAAGGGGTAAAAAAATGCAGCATGAAGCATTAGATGATCAAAGCCAATGAAAGTGGATAACCTGACTGATTTTATCAATTGTGTCAGTTTGCCTGGACCTTATATTACCAAACGTGATGATGAAGTTATAGACCCTTTATTGTTCTCTCACGGTATCAGTATGTCAAATTCAGTTTAGCTGAGACCTCTGGATATAAAGCTTCTAATGAAGCTTTGACTCTAGGTGTGCTCTGTTGAAGTGCAGTGTCCCTTATCTGAGCAATCTGGTGAAGTCTCTCTGAAAACTGCGCGGTTCTGCCGTTGTTCATCATCTCAGAGATCAGGCAGATGTCCTTGTCCGGTGGAACTTCTGCAGCCGTAAGCAGCTGTTGTGTTTCAGGCGGTGAACGAGGCCACCTGCGGAGCCATTGGGAAATCAGCCTCACACACCTGCTTGACTCACGCTGATGACAAGCTGTAGCTGCTTAAAGCTGCAAGAGCAAAATAGTCAGTAAGTACCAGTAAGTTGCCAGAAGGGGAGCTGTATTGGGCGTAAGGGGTAATGTGATTTTTTATGTTCAATGTTTTCTTCAGTAGAATCCTGCTTAACGAGTTAGTTAAAGGCAGGTAGTAGCAATCATTTTTATAGCTAGCTACCTGAATGTGGTTACTTTAGCAAAATTTTCTGGCTGCACACCAAACTTACTGCTACATCACTGCAGTTTCCAAAAGAAATGAACGCTGTAGGCAGTAAAATTCGAAACTTTTACATTCGCTTTCACACAAATTTAGTAGTTTCCATTAGACGCAATTAGGCATTATGGATATTGTTATTAAAGCTGTAGCTGTGAGTGTTTTTGCTGGAGGGAAGCGCATTCTGTCCAGGGAGGCGCAGATTTTTCACATCAGTCTAGAATTCATCCGTCAGCAGTTTCAGTCACACTTGACACTCATTCATAATTCATACGTCAGATGGATATGATATCGAATAAGCAGTAAGTATGACACAGTAAGACGGCAGGGAATTGTATTTTTACCCGCCACTATGATACAACCTGACTGTGCGGCTGATGCAATTGCTTTTGTTCACCGGTAGATCGAGGCGCGCGTCTGATTCATTTTCAGACATTTTCAGAGATATAAATGCTAAAATATTCTTACATAATCACGGCGCCCCAAAGAACATTTTTTTTTTACCATCAAAATGTGAATAAATTTGGTTAAGTAGCATTAAATGAAAAGCTTTTAGCAACGATGGAAGTTACTGTTCAGTGGAATACGCCTGAGGATGGAGACACTGGTTCTGGATCTGAATGTTAATGGCAGCTACCATTACCCAGAAGCCCTCTGGCCTCTTCCCACCGGTTAAGAACCTCGTCCAAACAAACACACCGGCCATTTCTCCCTCCAGGTCAAAAGTTTGTGGGTTTGCTCAGGATTCATCGATCTGCAGTCTCTTATCAAGTGAACTGCTCAAAAACTTCTTACACGTGAGACCCTGAGAGATATAGACTGGTTTCAAGATATATTATAGTGGAATCAAAAATGCAACATTTAATACTGAGTTATAAAATTTAAACAGCATTTATTTGCTGTGAGTGATGGTTCGCTGTAAATTTGATATTTTCACAGTTTTGAGGTGAATTACTCTGAACTCTATTGTTTATCATAATGCCAAGACGTTTAAATAATGGATCTTGGGTTGGTTTGAACTTTAAGTTATGTTCCATTATATAATACGTTTGTAAGAAAACTTACAGCACTTACAGAAAATAAAATACTGTGACAGTACCAATGTAGAGTACCATGATGGTCAGATGATCAGAAAGTAATGTTGAAATTAAATTGTATTCCCATCATATACATCACAAACATCATGGTTTTATCTTGCTATACTTTACATAATTATCATCCAGATAGAACAATGCATTTATTTATACAGTAAATGAGTCAAGCGTTTCCATGCAGCAGCATCCCGACTGAATAATCAATGGGTTTTTGACATTTATTTGACACTCTTGGAGAAAGACAGAACAAACAGTGACTCAGCAGCTTCACACGAGGGACAGAAGAACTTGAGCTGAAGATCCAGTAAACACTCCACACCTGATCCATGATCTCAGCTCATTAAACCAAATGAAGGTTTCTATTATCATCACGCTTGATCAAAAATAACTTAAGCCTGTTTTAAATAAGAGAAAATAGCGTATCGGTGTGATATAAGAGGTGACAAATGCTTTGTGGCGTTAAACTCATGGCTGAGTCGCTTTCGACGCCTTTCGTCTCTACTTTTACAGCACAGAAACACAGTTCCTCGTGACAGCCTGATGATTTATTGTCCATTCAGCAGCTTTTATCTCATCATCTTGACAAACTCTGATGATTTCCCAGGATCAAACTATGCGCTTAGAATCAAAGCAGCCAGGCAGGTTGAAAACGAACAACTGCTTGGTCTCCAGAGGCTTTGAGTCCTGCTGTGTTTCAGACTGTTGACGTATTCAGACCGACATCCAGATGTGATCCGCGCCGGCTTCGATGGGTCGATGATTTACGACGAGCGTCATGTGAGGATGATGACGAAAGGGTCATTCGCACTGTTACCAGAGGAGCTCGGCACATTGTTCCCGAATGGACCTGAATCTGAGAATCTGTTCTTGTTTCCAAACCCTTGCGAAGTCATTTTAGCCCGTTTCCGTTTAACAAGCAATAAACTCTTTCTCATTTCAGACTAATGTCTGAACCATAAACAGATGCAAGATTAAAAATCCAGCAACATCATTGTTTTCATTTATGTGTACCATTCCCAATAAAATGAAAACTTTCACCAAACTCCCAGACAACAGGGTGATACGTAAATTGTTTGGGCTGAGTTTTTCCCGTCATTCTCTCCGCTGATTAATCACCATGATTTTCTCGGCTGGTTGTCAAGGCAACAGCAGTGTTCTGCACTCTCAGCGCTGTTTGGGCCAGTGACAGTATGTAATTAAATATAAGCAGTTGCTATTAGGACTGGAGGATACACTGTAATTATAAGGCTTTGCTTGTTCCCTGTGGTTTACCGGGCTGCTGGGGAGGCGCTGTCACTCAGATGGCCGCCCAGACGCCCCCAAACACTGAGACAGAGGTCCGTCTGTTCCCGAGAGTTTGTGTGGAGACAGAAACATTCTGAAGTCCAGGTGAAGTTAGAAGTTTGGTAACAGGAGCATAGTTTATCACAGATACATGTTAAAGGTACTTCACACAATGATACTTGATTTTGTTTTCCAGAATTTCAACTGGATTTCATCATCTTTAAAACTATAAATGGACACTAAGGTGAAAGGAGTGGAAAAGAACACCCTCCCTTTTTTGTTTTGGTATTCACATTGATTTTTGGGTCTGAAAGTGGAGTTCACTTTAAATGTAGATTGTCACTTGTTTTTGTTTTGTTTTTGTTTTGTAAAAAAAAAATTAAAAAGCATACTAACATGGTTTACCCATTTCAAATGTGTGTCTGAATGACATATTTCATCTATATGACCCATATGTATACTGCATAGAACATACGGTTGAGAAGTAAGTACAAAATCAAATGTAGTATCTATACAGTATGTGATTTTAGAAGCACAGGCAAACATTCATTCATTCGTCAATTCAATTAAGCAACAGCAAAACAATGCAAACAGATCCTGGTACTCTTTCTAATGTCCAAAAGGTGGTTCAGTTGTGTTTGATAAAGGTCAAAAGGGCTCTGGAGCATGGCTGAAGACCTACTCATTTTTTCTGATGGTGAAATTTAATAGGTTTGAGGTCTGCTATTATTATGTCCTCGCCGTGTTACCATCTGTAAATAATTTCCTGTGCTCTCGTGGAGGATATATAATACAGGAAGTCAAATCCATATCAGAGAAACCAGTAAGTCAAGAAGATGAATATTGAACTGATTCATGTAATGAAAACATTATATATTATTATAAGGGAAATGTAAAAAACATAATAAAAATTGTAATGGCTAAACATGCACAACATACCTGCAAATGTCTTTTAATACACGTGCTGAATTATGCAGGAAGGAAAACTGCACAAATTAATAGGTTTTAAAATGAGAAAATGGGGTCATGATAACCAAACATAATATAACTCAAATAATCCATACATATTGCAAGCCATTTCGAGTGGCGCTGCTGATGTTTAAGGGTTTATATTTAAGAAGTAAATGAAATTAACTTGAAGTTGGCTATTAAAACCCAATTTTTTCCTCGCGTCAATAACTCACGCGCGTTTTATAACACCCTGCGTCACGAAACTACACGACGTCGTTGCACTACAGTCTGTAGAAGACGGTTTGAATTTTCTAGCGACTTTGGCGGACCAATACGTTTATTCAGAACAAAATAAACAAGTTTTCATTTGGACTTTGAGCGCCAATCTTCAACCGACGCTCAAGACGGCGCCAGCTTCACTTCAGTCAAACGGACACTGCGCCAAACATATTGAGATTTATTTGATCTCCCCTACACAAAATGTACTGTTTTACAAGACCTGAAGAGGGAGGGATAACAGACGTAGGTAATTTGAGCTTGCTCTCTACATTTAACGTTACCTTAAACACTAACACCCAGCACAACGAATGGCTTTAAAAGAATTTGCTTTATTTTTTAAGCACCAAGACTCTTGATCTTTTGGTTTTCAACGACAAGCACTGGTTTTAGCTTCAGATCATTATTGTCAACATCTTTCTAAAGTTTCAGATTATCATTTATCGGGCATATCCACCAAGTATTGGAAGATAGTCATGCAACATATTCATGTAACACAGCCATTGATTAAAATGAGAGAAATCCTGAAGAGAAAAACCCAGCAATTTCAGAGACATGACATGCATGTGTACGGGAATGAGACCTTTTTTATATTATGCATACATTTTTCCATGAATTTCAAAAACAGTTCAACGTGACATGCAAATTCTGCCTCCGCCGCCGACAATAAGCTGCCCATAGAGCCACATACACTGCGTGCCATCTTAATGTGCCACATCAAGTCAGAGCACAAAGCCTCCGCCACCGGTCCTACGCAAATGTGTTTCTTTCAATCCCCCCCGCTCGTTCCTCAGTTTCATTATTCTCCAAACATCATGAAAATACAGTGAGACACTGTCAACAGATTCAGATGGCTTACTTCCCACCACGTCTACATCAAACCTCATGCCATTATATCCTTCCAAGATTGACTTACAAATGCCAATACGAGGCCCAAGACTCCCACAAGCCCATTTCCACGGTGTTTGGTGCAAGAGGTTTAGAACGTGGTGGAAATATTCTAGGATGTGCTTTTACAGCAGCATGATTAAATAATGATAGAGTAGAAACCTCTGAGTCCAGATGGAAAACCTTTTTATATGAGGACACTGAGCTGAAAGAAGCTTCCTGCTTGTTTCAGCTGCTGAAAATAAAGTAGTCAAGTAAAAAAGCAACATATAAGAGCAGAGTTGATGCCCGTATATAATGCTATATTATTACAGCTATAGCTACTTATTCTAAATAAAAACCTAATTTGCATTTTTTGTTCTAAATATATTTCTTAAAAAGAACAACCTAAGTAGATACTATATGAGTTTACATTTTTAATTTAGAAAGACTTGCTAGAAAATATTCTAGAAAGTGTTTTTTATTCCCGATTTACTAAAATTTAAACATAAAATGCTCACTAAACATTGAAAATTTTACTAGTAATTGTAACATTAGTTATGATAGGTCAGTTGGTCCACCTCTACTTTTAGAGATGCGACACCTTTCATATATATCTTATATAAGATACTTTTGTTTTATCACCAGCTTTCCTGTTACTCAACAGCTAATTACTCTCCTCCATCCCCATCTCCTTTTGCTATCAGTCAGGATTCGGCCTTCTGATTCTAATCGGACTAATCAAACTTCTAAAATGTTACATTTCTCTTCTGATGTGAACCACAAAGGCGCACAGAAGCTTTTTGCAATAATCGAGGCTTATTTCTGATTCTTTCATATGGAAAAATGCGCTGAGCATTTTAAATTCTGACAGTCTGGTCAGGAAGAGACCAGATACACTGTGAGCAGCTGAAACATGGGAAACTGAAAGGCCTGGGGCTTCTATCAGCGGCCAGGATTGTGATGAGTTATTGAGTTTGGGGAGGAGATTTGAGTTTGTGCTGAGGTAAGCTTGGACGGACTCATACAAATAAAAACTATAGAGGCAATCCAATGCTCGATAACCCACCTCCACCAAGACCCCTTCAGACGCCTGACATTGTTAACAAACCACCAACATCCAACAGAAACCTAATCAAAGAAACCAGTTCTCCAATGAAGCTGAGGATGGATCTTCAGTTTGTGATTGACGGATCTAACATCTATTCTTTATCATCAGTTCTTCGATGACTGTCAATTATTTAGAAAAAAAAAAATGCAACGTGAAGGAAACTGTCTTCTTGTTTAGTCTGTGAAGTACTTGAAAGTTCATTGGCAGGTTCTCTAAAAGCCCATAATCAGCCTTTTGTCGTCTTTGTTTAATCTCAGTCAACAGAAGCTTGTGAATGAGCTGAAAATATCTGAACTCAGACCTGTCCGTGATTCATTTTCTTCCGTTGGGTTTGATGCAGGAAACTCAAGGTCAAGCTGAAGGGAGCGAAACAATGTGACCGCGGCGCCTGAGCAAACCTGTTATCATCTGTGCGACGCAAACTAACCGCTCTCGTGATATTTGTCCCCGTCGACCTCGACCACAAACGGAAAACACAGAAGCCAGTGCGGTTCATCTCAGAGAAAACAGGCCACTTGCACCTTTGTCACGTTTAACTTCTCCGAGCCTGTTTTTCAAGCGTCCGCGGCCTCCATCCATTCCTCTTCCTCGCTGTTTGTTTTAATGGGAGCCGGCTCTCATTAAATCTCTTGAACTCATTTTATATGTGTGTTTTCAAATTGAATCTGCATCTCTCCAGGCGCTGTGTGGGACTCGCTCGCATAAACCTCCTCATTCGCTCTTTAGACACTTTAAATCCTCCCCGGCCGACTGGAGGATTTCCCAGACAGATTATCATTTTAATAGTCAAATCGATCCGTCGATGTCACGCCGTCGACTGCTTTACGTTCCCAAGTCTATGAAAGTATTTTCAGCTTCTCCGTGTCTTCTGGGTCACGGCCTGATTCAGACACAAACCTGTTGCTCCTCGAAGGCAAAAACACTTGAGCTGTTTTTTAACGCAGCTTTGCTCTATGTGTATTTCAGTCGCTCCGGATTTGCCCCAGAGAGCGGCGAAGCGCCAGAGGTCCAAAAGAAGCAGATAATAGATAAAGCCTCCAGCTCTCAGTGAACACGGCTGCTAATCTCCACATTTGTATGTATGTGCTCTTCTCTATCGCTGCAGCTCCTTTGAGGATGAAGATCTGGAGTGTCTCAGAGTGTCTCGTCCTTGAGCCGGAGCAAGTGACACAACGTTTAACTTCGTCCAGATAAGAGAGATCAGCCTCTTTTGATGTGAGGAGCTACAGCTGGGATTACACATGTCCGTTCTTGGCTGCTCCAGACTTCATAGCCAAGATGACAGCTGAGGGAAATTTTGATATGCAAGTGTGCTTACAGTATTATCAGTACTGATCGTTTTGTTACAAAATAGTTGCATCTAATTTATAATTTTACCCATTATTGGTGTTTGCTACCTTTCTTTGTGCATATGAAAGTATTGAATCATTAGCATAGTATGTTATGCTAACCGCCAGACTCAATGCATACATGAAGATATTTTTGGTGAAATCGGAGCGCTTTCTGACCCTGTACAAAAGGTACAAAAGATACAAACATTCAAGAGGCTATGGGGAGAGGCTGGAAAAGTACAGGTCTCATTTTATACCCCTTCGTGTTGAAAGCGTAATTGAAAGCGTGAATATTTAGTTTTATTTACTTCGTTTAGCTCACAGGCAGCATTTAAAACTGCATGGACACATGTAAGAGGGAATCTACTTATAAAAGTTGATATAATTCAAATATTTAAATGTTGGAGCTGTTTAAAAAACTGTAGTTCAGCATTAGTTTATCAGGTTTTCTTTAGATTGTTATTTAGATTTGCCATAATGCCGTAAACAGCATACCAATATATTTTGGACAATGCTGTGTTACAACTTTGGGAAAACACTTTCAAATTTGAGCATGCCCCAGCGCACCATTATCTATAAAGACACGGCTGGATAAATACGGTTTGGAAGAACTTGACTGGCCTGCACAGAGGCCAGATCTCAGCCCCACTGAACATCTCTGGGATGAACTGAAACAGGAAGTGCGAGCCATGTCTTCTCATCCAACATCAATGCCTGACCTCACAAATACTCTGTTGAAGGAACGGGCAAAAACTGTTACTGCTGTAAAGACGGGTCCGACTCAACAAAAACAAAGAAACCAATTAATGCTACACTAATAAGCACATAGACGCGAAACAAGTTGAATCATTCATAACAAAACGAAGTATATTCAACAAATAAAGGGCCGGTATTTCTTTCTCAATCTTAAAACTTTCGCCTACCTCACCACGACCACTCGTCCGGGATGACTCTGCCTACAGAGAGAAACGTACAACTTTTTAAAGCTGCCTTCAGGAGAAATATTTGAAGTGCGAATTTATGAACTGCAGTGAATTCTGGAGGCTTTTCCCCCTTCATCAGTTATTATGTGACTGAAGCGGCCCCCAGGACGCTTCTTGATGTCATTTTAAATCGTACAAGTTTTCAGCATTGCTTTATTGGCTTTGCACCGGCACTTCACAAACACCTAACAGTGCAATGCAATTATTGAAAGACTTCCACGCGAGAATTTCAAATGCCGACACTTTCTCAGTCAGGCAAGCTCCCGTTTATCGACTGCGACTTCCTGGGGTCTCCTGGAGGTGCACGGGTTTCTGCCTAGTGCCACGACGCGTATGCATTTTTATTCGCTCATTATGCATTTTATTTTTAATTCAATTACTTAAATTATTTTTGTGCAGTTTCGTGCTTTCAGATAAGACAGCCTCCTAATATCCAAAGTCATTATACAGAGCTCCTGAGGGGAGATGGTGACGAAAAAATATGAGGTTAGAAAAAATATATATAAAATATATATATATTCAATGCTTTTGTTTTAACTCAAACTCTTTTGCAAAAGTATGTGCTCTCTTACAAACTTGTGTCAATGAAATATAGCAACATTGCCACGTTGTTTGCATGAGGGTTTTTTTTCCCAATTTGATTTTAGTGAACATGATTTGAAAAATGTATTTATTTACTCTAACCTAATCTGAAGAACCTCCTTTCACCACAAAAGAACATTTTGTGACACAGAAAGCAATTTCAAAATGTTAAAAGGTCCTTTGTGGACGCTTTTATGCTGAGCTATAGTTATAGCTGAGGCTGTAAATTAGGCCCATCATTATTTTTAATCACAAGTCAGATGGCACGGCCCCTGCCTGCAGCTGTTCTCTTTGGCTACTTGTAGCGGAGAGTCAGTTTCGTTAAAATCAGCATATGATCAATGACGCCTTTGGAATCAGCTCCTGGGCAGGCTTTTGGAAAATAAAACAGATTTCAGTTGTTCGCAAACAAACCCACTGCGAAGACACATGGGAATTACATGCTAATTGGTCTGTAATACTTGGGTTTTCTCAAGCAATCGCAGTGTGTTCGAGACGTGAGGTTGTAGCGCGCCTTTCACCCTCTTCTTCAGTGTTGACACACTTTGATGAAAACTCGTCCCATCTCTCGTCTTCCCCGCAGCGATAGATTAAATGTCACAGGGCTTCTTGTAGGACAAAACTCTGCTGTTTCTGAGTGCATCTGCACCTCTTCACCTTCTCGTGAGCGTTTCTGATGTATTTCTAATCCCACTACGAGTCAAAGAATAACAATGAAGTTTGCACTAATAGTCTTTGTGTCCTTGACTCGTGTCTGATCTGCTCACAGACGGTCACACGCAAAGTACAAAGCCCTGACTGGGACGTTTGATCAAAATGTTTAAATATGCGAGTAAAAAGAAAACTTGGTGTTAGGTGAAACCAAAGCTTAGTGCTTCATATTTATTCGTTTACAGAATAAACAAATCTTTAGAAACTAGTCATCCAGTGAGAAACTGTTACGTTGGCATGATATGTTATGATCATCTTTTTGTCATATTGTGCTACCATACTGAAAATGTGAAGAAAAAAAGAGTGGGATTACGATTTTGTCAATAGAAGATTCTTTGGACTTAATAAAATAAAAAAAAAAAAATATATATATATATGTAACCGGGTAGAATTCACCTGTTATTTTATTTTATATCCTGGCAATGCACCTTTGATTTCCTGTCACGTGGTTATGTGCGCTGTCCCCTTTAAGAAATAAGCGTTCGCGCACATGTGAGAGAGAAGTGCACGTCGACCGACGGAGAACTGAGTTAAAGCGTTGCACAAAGAAATAGTTGATAAAACTGTTAAAAGGAGATAAATCCCAGTTTATATCTACTCGTGAATGTGTGGGTACATGGTTTCATTTGACGATTACAAAGGAGTTGCCTTATTGCACGTGAGAGATCGCCAGTGGGGGAAGGGAAATTCGGACCACGTTAATGGAGATCGAGCAGGGGAGAGCAACGAAATGTGAGATCGAGTGTTAATGACCATGTGAGCTTTTGCTGTGTGCTTCGTGGAATCAGTCGGAGAGAGCACATATAGGCCACTGCCGTTGTTTTGTACGCCGTTGTTTTGTACGCCGTTTTTCCGTTTTTGTAACCTTGTTTGCACCGGGTAAAATTGAAGGGCCTGTAATCCTGTGAAACCTCGTCAGGAAAGTTAAGACCACTGACGTTAATTAGGTGGTTGTCTCTGTAAATTTATTTATTTTTATTTTCTTTACTTTGTCTTACCCTGAATTAGACCTTAATGCTGAGTTTCCTTTTAAGCTCAGTCAAGAATAAAAGAACCCTTATTTGTTAGATGTCCTGGCGGTGTTTGTGTTTTTTTATTTAGTACAAGTTCACTTGCCCGGCCACATCTAATTTTGGTACCAGGAGTGGGGTTCTGTTTTGTTTGGGGCTGATTTAGTTTTTGTAACAACAGTGCAAACAACGGTAGTGGCAAAAGGCAACAAAGTGCTGAAAGGACCTGCAGTTCCATCCTGGTAGAAGCGACAGCAGTACAAGGTGCCAGCGCATCAGGACTCCTGAGCTTGAGGACAGCGAGGAGGACAGTGTTGAACTGATTGTTTGAGAACTAAAACTGCCGGAGCAGTCAAGTCAAGTCATGGATGCTGAGGACATCAGAGTGCAGCTGCGATGGAGGACAACTTTCAGGGTGCAGGTGCTGAGGCACCAGAAATGGACATTGAAAGAGGTAGCCCTGTCTCACAGCTTCAGTCCCAAATTTCGGAGCTGGGACGTAGGCATGATGAAGTAATGTCAGCTCTTGCTAACATGACTAATGTTCATACTAGGTCCTATGTGTATATCCCAAGAGAGAAACAAATTACCGTTCAGTGGGGACCCATGTAAAGACTGCCAAAATGTAGATGAGTTCATTGAGGAACTGGGGAGGGTTATACGAGTAAGGGGTTAAATGTTGAAGATCAGGTAGATTTTATTCTCTCCCCACTTGAAGGGGTCAGCTTTGGATGAAGTGAAGTTGTGTATGGGGGGGGAGGATAGGGCACCTGAAGACTTGTTCTCATATTTGCGGGCAGCTTTCAGGGAGAAACGTAGCACCTCTCAGCTACTGCACACATTTTATGCACGGAAACAATTGGATGGGGAAGATTTTCGGGATTTTTCACATGCACTGTCTTTGATGTTAAACTCTGCACTGCAACAAGCGCCACATTGTGTTTCAGATGTGCAACTGGCATTGAGAGACCAGTTTATAGAAGGGGTGAGAGATTCAGCCCTTCGAAGAGAACTGCGCAAGGTGGTGAGAGAGCGACCCCATGCCACATTATTTGAAGTTCGCGAGGAGGCTCTGTTGTGGTGCTCAGAAGAGAGACCTCGTCCAGCCAATGTGGCACGAAATCGAAACCTGGTGAGTGTGGAGGAAAGGGCAGAACATGCAAGGATGACCGCCACCATCCCGAATGACTTGACTGTAGCCCTACAAGAAGTAATCAAAGTAGTTTCACAACAAGGAAAAGCAATCGGGAACTTACCAATGCGGTTCGTGATCTCATGATTCAGAAATCTGGACCAACTGCAGAGAGACCTAGTAAGTCCAAATTCAAACGCGATATACCGAGATGGCCAACCTATTTGCTTGAGATGTGAGGGTGTTGGGCACATAGCCAGGCAATGCACTGGGCAGCGTTCCCAAGAAAACCCTGTGCTAGCTATGCCCGAGTCCCAACTTCCGGGAAACTGTGTCCTCCCGTTGCGAAGAGCCGAGCAATGAGAGGGGCAGTGATGGCTCAAAGACTGACACACTGACAAAAGAGCGGTTTCTGGAGCGTGCAGTGGGTAAGTGCCCAGAAGTGGAAATTCATGTTGGGGGGTAGCAATCCACTGTCTGTTAGATACTGGCAGTAACGTTAGTACTTTGACGGAGAGTTTCTTTAAAGAACATCTGCATGGGGAAGACAAGGACATGCATTGGACAAGCAAGTGGTTAAAAATTACTGCCGCCAATGGGTTGCCTCTTCCTATCTTGGGTATGTTGAACTGGATATCCAGGTAATGGGGTTGACTCTGCCTGGCTGTGGGTTCTTGGTGATTCGTGACCAGAATGAAGGAAGACTGACTTGCCGCCCCAGGCATACTTGGCATGAACATAGCCCAGCGTTGTAAGCAATTAATTGTGGCTGAGTTTGACCATGCTTTGGAGGGGACGTTGGATGCGGACTGGAGAGCTGTTTTAAACCGAGTACAAGAGGCTGCCTCTGTGGAATCGAATTCCGTGGTCCGGGTGGCGGGCATACATAAGGCATATGTCCCTGCAGCCTCCGTGGCTACAATTCAAGCCAGGACACATAAAGAGGTAGCTGGAAAAGGAGGTTTAAGTATAATTGAGCCAGGTAAAGCACAATTGCCAGGGGGTTTGGTCTTGCTTCCTACCTTGGTATCACCTGGTAGGCGGGTATTCCCAGTGCAGGTAGTAAACCTGTCCCCAGCAGATGTGTGGCTGCCACCCAAGGTGAAATTGGGGATACTTGCCCATGGACATCAAGTTGAGAGTAGTTCCTGTAAAGTCAGATTCAATCGGATCTCTGCAGATCACGAGGAGGTTATGGTTAACCAGAGGTCAATGACAGGGGTTACCGGTGATCTGCAATGTCCCTTAGAGAAGATACAAATTGGCGGTACCCCCGCCCAACAGGCGGAGTTGAAGGCGCTTCTAAGGGGATACCTGGACGTGTTTGCCATCTCTGATGAAGACCTTGGCTATACTGAGCTGGTAAAGCATGAAATTCCCCTGAATGATGACCTTCCTGTCTCACAGTCATACCGGCGTATACCCCCAACCCAATTCCAGGAAGTGAAGGAACATATCTCTGGCCTGCTCAAAAAGCATGTCATTCAAGAAAGCTCCAGTTCGTATGCATCTCCTGTGGTGTTAGTCCGTAAGACTGATGGGAGTCTTCGGCTATGCGTGGACTACCGGAAGCTGAATTGTAAAACAAGACGCGACGCATTCCCATTACCCCGGATAGATGAGAGTCTGGATGCTTTGAGTAAGGCCAAGGTGTTCTCATCTATTGACCTCGCGAGTGGCTATCACCAAGTAGCAGTTCATGAGAAGGACCGGCACAAGACAGCTTTCATTACCCCATTTGGCCTGTATGAGTACCAGCGGATGCCGTTTGGCCTATGTAATGCACCAGCAACATTCCAGCGTCTCATGCAGACCATAATGAGTGATCTGGTCTTCCAAACGCTGCTAGTCTATTTGGACGATTTGCTTGTGTATTCAAGTACATTCGAGGGACACTTAGTGAGGCTTGAGGCTGTGTTACAGAGGTTGAGGGAGGCCGGACTTAAGGTAAAGGTGGAAAAGTGCCACTTCCTGCAGTCCGAGGTAAAATTCTTGGGGCATGTGGTCTCTGCTCAAGGGTATCTACAGATCCAGACAAAGTGAGTGCGGTGAGACAGTGGCCAGTTCCCCACACTTTGAAGGAGCTGCGTCCTTTTTAGGATTCTGCAGCTATTATCGGAGATTCATCGAGGGCTTCTCAAAGGTGGCTGGTCCACTCCATGATGTTGTAAACAAGTGTGTCCACCAGGGAGTGTTATTCAGGCTAACAAACTGTTTAAGGGCTCCTGGACAGCGGAGTGTCAGAAAGCCTTCGAGCATCTCAAAGAGAAGCTTACATGTGCTCCAACACTAGGCTATGCAGATTTTACCCTACCTTTTGTGCTGGAGACCGATGCCAGTAATCTAGGATTGGGTGCTGTGCTGTATCAGCAACAAGGAGGAAGTAGGACTGTGATAGCCTATGCAAGTCGAAGGTTGAGGGGCGAGAGCGAAACGACAGGAACTACAGCAGTATGAAGCTGGAGCTTCTGGCACTCAAATGGGCTGTGGTGGAGAAGTTCAGGAGTTACTTGCTTGGATCCAAGTTTACTGTCCTAACGGATAATAATCCTCTCTGCCATCTCAACACGGCTAGGTTGGGAGCCATTGAACAGAGGTGGGCTGCGCAACTTGCAGTATTTGACTTTGAAGTGCAGTACCGCCCTGGAAGGTGTAACACCGCAGCTGACGCCCTCTCTAGAAGGCCAGGACTGGAAGGGATGAACGTGGAAACTGAGGATTCAGAGTACGATGGATGTGTAGCTATTTGTAGTGGGCTTCGTACAGGGACTGCAGTCGGAGAAGATCTGGCAGTGCTAGCAGCGAGTCCTGGAGAGGGAGGAATAGGAATGCTACAGGCAGCTATGGAGGATAGAGAGACTGGGGAGGAACCCCTGGAGAATACTCCAACGTTACCTGGATACACAAAGGATGATCTTCGTCAGTTTCAGGAGACAGATCCTACTATCAGTGTGCTCAAAAGTTTCTGGGACAAGAAGAGGAAGCCCACAAATCGAGAGAGGAAGTACTTGTCCAGGCAGGTGCTGTTGATGCTTAAGCAGTGGGACAAGATTCAAGAGAAAGATGGACTGATGTACAGAATGGTGGACGACGTCTTCTATGGGGAGTGCCAACAGTTGCTGCTCCCTGAATGTCTCGTTGAAACGGTGTTGCGGAGTGTCCATGACCAAATGGGGCATCAAGGCATAGAGCGAACACTGGCCCTACTCAAGCAGCGTTGTTATTGGGTGGGGATGTATAATGCTGTGGATAAGTGGGTGAAGGAGTGTCAACGGTGCGTGCTAGCCAAAATGCCGCAGCCCAAGATTCAAGCCCCTTGGACCCCATTCTTGGCCTCTCATCCCCTAGAAGTGGTTGCAATGGATTTCACCACATTGGAACCTGCGTCTGATGGGCAGGAAAATGTCCTGGTTGTTACTGATGTATTCACGAAGTTCAGTCAGGCATTTCCTACTCGCAATCAGAAGGCGGACACTACTGCTAAGATCCTTCTAAAGGAATGGTTTCTCAAATATGGAGTGCCCCAGCGTCTTCATTCAGATCAGGGAAGAAACTTTGAGAGTGCTGTGATTGCAGAGCTTTGTAAACTATATGGAGTAGAAAGTCCCACTACACCACATCACCCTCAGGGGAATGCACAATGTGAGAGGTTTAACAGAACTCTGCACGACCTCTTGCGTTCCTTACCTCCAGAGAAGAAGCGGAGATGGCCAGAGTACTTACCCGAGCTGGTGTACGCTTACAATGTGACCCCACATTCCTCCACTGGTTACTCTCCTTATTACATGTTGTTTGGGAGACAGCCACACTTACCAGTAGATGCCTTGTTGGGTCAGGAGCCAGATCTAGAAAAAGAACCTGCCTGGTTGTCCGTCCATAAGGAGCGGCTCCGGGATGCTCATACCAGGGCACGTGAATACACTGAAAGGAGAGCCGCAGATCGAGTTGCCCAGCGTGAGGGTGGAGTATACTGTCCCGAAGTAGTGGTTGGGCAGCAGGTGTACTTACGTTATCGGCCCCCAGGACGAAACAAGATTCAAGACGCCTGGGCACCCACAGTTTATCAGGTGGTGGAAGTGCATGGGACAACCTACACTGTGGAGCCAGTTGAAGGTGGTCCTGCAAACGCGAGTACATCGATCAGGCATTAGGCTTTGTCCGAGACCAGTTCCAATGCCACGGAGGAAAGTGAGACCTGTAGAAGAAGTACCAACCTCAGGGTTGGTGGACGAGATGCCTTAAGTTAGATGCCGAATGTGTGCTTGTGGAAGAAACCATATATCCTGAGAAGGACCCAATGCCTGAGGAGTCACAGCAACTGGGTGTGGCACCATTTGATTGTGCTGGGGCTGAAGTGGAAGAAGCACAGGAAACATGTGATGGAGCAGTGAGTGGCGAGAGGAGGGCTGCTCAAGATAGCCTTCAACCTGATACTGAAAGGACTGATTCACCTACAGATGTAGTGTTGACTAGACCAGTTCCTGTGCCCCGGAAGCCTAGGGCAGAGAATACTCAAGTGGATGCTCCCGATCCTACGCCCCGTAGAACACAGCGGTCAAATGCTGGTGTTCATAGTAACCCAAATAGACTACCCAAATCCTCCTGTAATGCAGTGTCCTTTACTCCCGATGTTCTTTCCCAAGTGTTAGCAGGGGTGGTCTTGTATACATCCAGTAAACTACAAGGATTAGTGGATGAATAAATTGTATTGTGCAGTCATCGAGGACGCTGACTGTAGGCAGGGGAGAGTGTAACCGGGGTAGAATTCACCTGTTATTTTATTTTATATCCCTGGCAATGCACCTTTGATTTCCTGTCACGTGGTTATGTGCGCTGTCCCCTTTAAGAAATAAGCGTTCGCGCACATGTGAGAGAGAAGTGCACGTCGACCGACGGAGAACTGAGTTAAAGCGTTGCACAAAGAAATAGTTGATAAAACTGTTAAAAGGAGATAAATCCCAGTTTATATCTACTCGTGAATGTGTGGGTACATGGTTTCATTTGACGATTACAAAGGAGTTGCCTTATTGCACGTGAGAGATCGCCAGTGGGGGAAGGGAAATTCGGACCACGTTAATGGAGATCGAGCAGGGGAGAGCAACGAAATGTGAGATCGAGTGTTAATGACCATGTGAGCTTTTGCTGTGTGCTTCGTGGAATCAGTCGGAGAGAGCACATATAGGCCACTGCCGTTGTTTTGTACGCCGTTGTTTTGTACGCCCGTTTTTCCGTTTTGTAACCTTGTTTGCACCGGTAAAATTGAAGGGCCTGTGATCCTGTGAAACCTATTCAGGAAAGTTAAGACCACTGACGTTAATTAGGTGGTTGTCTCTGTAAATTTATTTATTTTTATTTTCTTTACTTTGTCTTACCCTGAATTAGACCTTAATGCTGAGTTTCCTTTTAAGCTCAGTCAAGAATAAAAGAACCCTTATTTGTTAGATGTCCTGGCGGTGTTTGTGTTTTTTTATTTAGTACAAGTTCACTTGCTTGGCCACATATATATATATATATATATATATATATATATATATATATATATATATATATATATATAAACAATTATATAACAATAATATTATTTCATTAAAAATGTAATTCTATATTTTGATTTCTGCTGACTGTAACTGAACAGGCTTGTCATGTAATTATCATAATTACTCCTGTCACGTAGACGCTGCATCAGCTACAGTGTTTGACATGTACTGTAATAACACATGAGACTCAAGCGTGTGTGAATGACTGACCGCTTCAATGCTTTTATTCCAACCCAGACTTTGTTATGAAATAAAAATAACCATGAGAGAAAATAATCAAAAAGCGAATATACGGAAGCATGCCTGTCCCCGGAGACAGGAGCACCAGCATAAAATAAATGAAGCATGTACAAAAATAATAATGATAATAATGTTGAGGAAGAATGATAGGTAGGCGACAGATGGAAAAAATAAAAATCAAAAAATTCGCTGTCTTCGCGTCAATGCATGCTTTTTCATAGAGTAAGGCATGCAGCACCAAGGACAACGGCCAAACACGCGAACATTGTTATTCAGATGCGACGTTATTAATCAAGCGCATGTGACAACATCACATAAATGCAAATGAGCAGCTTTATTCAAGCGTATTTATAGGGAGGCTTAATTTTTCGATTAATTATTTTATACAGGGCCATAAACCAACAATGCGAGAAAGCCACCTTTGACCTGACAGCAAAACGTAAACAGAACTCCGCGTATTAAATCAGTTGATAAAGGCTAAAAATATATGTTCCCTGTCACACACGTCCACTGTGAATTATCGGTCAGATTATAGGCTCCACGCGTTGTTTTGCTTCATGCTGTGTTATCTGCTCTTGTAACGCGGGTCATGCACCAGCATGGAAGGAAAAGCATCAGAAAACGCGTGTCTGACGTCTCCTCACAGAGACCTGAAATCCAGCGAAGGGCGTCACATTTCTGTGGAATCCCCACAGGCCCGATGTCTGCGGCGTCTGTAAACATCCACGCACCTGTGGTCTGGGACTAAAAGGGGTTTTATTGCTTGACACTCATGAATTATTTAGGAAAGTCTGCCGTAAAGATCTCACCCTTCAGCGGGCGGCTGCCGACTCGAGACGCCCCTCTGGAAATACACCTCTGGTGCTTCTCATTAGCTGGATATGTGCCGACTGCGGGATGTTGAGGAGAAGACAATCTAACGGCCAGGCACTTTCTAAAATCATAAAAGTCCCACATGGCATATTCGCTGCCTCTAATCGTCAAACTGAAGGAAAACCAGACCTTTTCGATATATAAACAAGCTAATTTTAAGATAATTGTCATTATTTAGTTACTTGTCAAGCCTGTATCACTTTCTTTCTTCTGTGCGACACAAAAGAAGCACATAGTGTCCACATAGGGCTGTCAAGTTCAAAAAAAATACCACACAAATAGTCAGTGTGACTCTGAAATCTTATCTGAATTTTTGTTTCGCGTGCGGTCAGGTGAAAGTCATAAACGACAGAAAGTCATTACACCTGCATGTAATCGGCGCCAAACCCATCTGACTAAGCCGGATAAACAAAGCATTCGCTGTAAACTTCTGACGTGAGATATCTGAAGTTAATTGCTTGTGAAAACGCGTAGTGAGCGTGACTGTGCGTATAATGAACTTTCTCCGAGGCTTCAAACTTGCGGTGTGGCGCAAAATTCTTCTGCTGATTGAAGTTTCATCTCGCAGCATCTCGTAAGTCCTGTACGCAGAGAGACAGGACACACTGTTCTGGTCACAGAGGCCTTTTTTCTCAATCACAGAGCAGCCGCTCATGCAAACAGGACTTTTCTCTTTGCTAAGTCGAGCGGCAAATGTTCAGCTTTGATACATTTTCAATTTTCCACTTCCTATCTCCTATTTATGGCATGCATAAATCATAAGCGAGCCGTGTTACTTTCCAAAGACGGCAGATATGAAATAGCACACGCACGCGGGGAATTCAGACGCACTAAAGTACAGTAATGATATCTGCTTTTACATACCGAAGCCGCTGGATACCAGATTTAACAGCTTTTAATGCCTTAACATTTAACTGCTTGTAAATGTATTAAGTTTCACATGTCGAACGTTTGCTGCAGGTTGTACATGATATATATATATCATGCTGAAGCGCATGACGACAGAATTTAAAGAAACAGTTCACCTAAAAACAAAAAGATCCCTGCTCTAATTTATGGTTTGACTGTAGAAAATTTGGTCTTTTAGTGTGCTTTGTGGGAATTAAGATCCTCAGTCACCATCCTCTGTCTTTGAATAGAAAAATCCGGCTTGGACATTCTGTTAAACATCTCCTTTCTGGGGTTTCGCAGAAGAAAAAAATAAATCATACGTGTTTGTGAAGACTCTTACCAGGCGGTTGGTCCATTTAGGTAAACTTTAGATACCTCAGGACATTAAAGTAGTGTCAAGTCTAATTGAGTTGACCTGCATTACTGCAGACGGCCCGGCTAACACAAACAGGAGCCCGCGACCTGCAGAAGCTCCAGATACACGAGAGCAGGAAATGCAGGCCGAACTTCAGTAATGAGAACACAGACGTCTCTCGGAGGACTCTGAGGTCTGAGACATCTGCCACCAGATGCTGAAATGTGCTGCGCAACCGGGACCTTACGTATGCATACCGAGTTTTTTATATGCCTGTCAGGATATATGACTCGGATCCTAAAAGCGGTTTTCGTTGCTCTGTCTGAAAGCCTGAGAAAAACTGGATTCTATGAGCCCATTCGTGTTTTTAACAACAGGAGGATTCCCTAGCTTTATCATAACATTTTCTTTAAAACTAAGTTCACAATTCTATTTTCTTACCAACTGAGCAAGTAAAAAATCTTGGACTTAAGTTATCATCGGCATAAAAGCCAGCCATAGTCCTCCATCAGAAAAGGCTAGCAGGTAGCTAATATAAAATTCATGTAATAAAAAAAAAAATCACGCTGTAAAAATATCACGTTAAATTCACAGTAAAACGCTGGCAGATGTGGTCGCCGTTTCAGGCGTTATAGGATTGGTTCCTGAATATTTGGCAACTTTCAAACACAAGTTATATAATGTTAACCTAACAGATACTGCATGTATTTATTCAATCATTATTATTTTGTAGAAAAAATGTCCAAACCACACATATAAACCTCTACGATCGAAAACAACTCCAACACACAGGACTTAAATATACAAGGTAATTGACTAAATTAACAAGAAACAGCTGAAGACAATGAAACAATTAACAGGAACGGCACACAGAGCACATGGCACAAGACAAAAACGACAACAAAGAGTCCAAAGACGTGACAAGTATACATTGAAAAGCACAAATACTGTATTCAGTTATTTTAAAAGTTGTAGTTCTTTTTGGGAAAATGTATCCAACTTTTTTCGACTGCATAGAGATATTATCACAAGAGGGAGCATGCACAATATCATACATTGTAAAACTTTTATGACTATTACAGTAGGATCTACCAACGCGGACTCCTTTACTCCTGCAGAATTAATGATGACATTCAAACAGTAAAAAGAGTCAATGGCGTGCATAAGTTACATTTGGCGTCCGAGGCAAATGGAGATATGAATTAACAGACATTCACGGACTCATTAAAGCGGCGGGTTCGGTGAAATACCGTCACACCTGTTACAGCAGCAGAGACGAAGTGAGGAAACACATCTCTGCTCAGTATGTCATTCTCTGCTAACATTGCAGCAGTCCGTGGTGGTCAGACTGTTCTGGTAGCACGAGATAATGGAAATAATCCGCTGAAAATAATGTATTTAATTAGAGACACAAAGAGCACATTGTCGGCGTGGTGTGGATGAGTCAGTCATTTAATCCTAATTGGTGTTTCGTTCTTCAGACGTTATGTGGCCAACAGCTAATATGTAAAAATGAGTTGTAGCAAAGAGTTTATGAAATGAAAAGCTTTTCGTGCAATTCTGTCTCCAAGCCAAAGCCTGACTCTACAAAAGATGTTTTCAAGGCTTTTTTTCAGGTTCAGGTTCCTGGTGTTTCACTTATTTTTCATCCAGCCCCTGTCCAAAAATATGTCTGCTTATTTTTCCATCCATCCATCCATCCATCCATCCAAAGCCTTGATACATTTAAAAAACTTTGTATCTAAAAATATTGTAAATAAACAACAGCAAAAAGCCCAGGAGAATGAATCGATTGATTCTGCTTCAGACTTTGGCGTCATGGGTTTGGGCTTTAACAAGGTTTGCCGCTCAATCAGCTGTGACGACGTGTCAGCATTATTTCGAGCTCTGCGTGTGCGTCTGCACAGCCTGTGGCGTGTGATGGAGTCGGCCCGATGCTGCCAAATCGAGCAGGGCAAATAATTCAAATAGAGAGTGGGTGGAACAAGATAATGAGGACCTCCACCGGGAGGGAGGACGATCCGCCGCGTTTTAGGAGACGTAAAAAACAGAGAGGAGCTCATGCAGCTGCAAAACTATCACGATGATTTTCCCTTCAAACTGACACGAGATCTGTTGCTTTGCCTGTTTGCTGAACAACGAGTTACCAGCCGCTTATTATCGCATTTCACGACTGAAGTGCCTCTATCGTAAAATACAGCTAGATCTAATTTAGACTCGTGGATATCCCGGCTGCAAGACTAGCGGGAAAACGCTGCTTATTCTTTTCATGTTTTTGACCCAAAGTATTGATTTTGATACGCGTGTCTGCGGCTCCACCGTTTTTTGATTATATGTATTATTATCGCTCTGATTATAGAGCGTATGGAGGTCGCTGGCGGCGCGTGACCTCGAATCGGCTGATAAATGGTTTCTTTGAGTATCGCAAGCAAGGCCTCTAGAAAGTCACTGGTCTCCCGAGCGCATGCGTCTCAGTCAGTCAAAGTAATAAAGCAATAATCCCGTCTTCAGAGACGCATCGGCAGTGTGAGGCTGTTGTTGTTTCATCTGATTGTTTCGGTAACATAATGAAAGCGCACAATAATGGGTCGTGTGTCACGTTTAAAGGACATTCATGAGGAATGAATTGGTAAGCCTTCATATATTTGTATGATTAAGGAAGATCACGCTTAAAAAATACTGTATTAGAGAATGGCATTTTGGATTTGTTTTACAACTTGTATATTTGTATGTTAATACACTGATCCACTTGAAGTAAAAGTAGTAGCTCAGGCGGTACGGTAAAATATACAATTGTAAGTTAACTTATAGCTGACTAAGACGTTTTTATTGTAGCATTTGACATTTTGTAGCAAATGACAGCGTAGCAACCAAACAAACGTTTAATACCTGTATTCTGAGGCTCACTGAGGGATTCGGGCCGAGTTCACCTGACTTGAATGTTGAGTTGTTTCGCTCTGATTTGAAGCTCGTCTTATCACCCGCCGCACGAGCCCAAGCACCTGAGAGGCATGTCAATACTGAACCACAACCATCTAGTTCCTGTTCAATGTCGCCAACATTTTTTTCAGCTCAGAGCCCGGGGTTGATCTGTAAAAGTGAACGGCAGCGCAGTCTCCAATGTGCTTTCAGTGGCCGGTTCATAATTTACATTATTGTTAGACAGAACAGGTAATTAAAATGTATGAAGCCGGATTACGTTCAGTGTTTTTTTGGCGTGTGGTTAGAAACGGGGGTCCGGCTTATAGCGAAGCTTTGCGTTTTCTCAGATAGTTGGCAGTTCTGTACTTTGCACTCTTGAAAGTTGCCGCGATAAGAACAGCATCTGCTATGAACATGACAGCGAATGTAAACAAACAGTGTGAAGGTTGTTTTGTGTGAGCTCATGGCGGAGAAATGAGAAGTTAGCTGCTTTATAATTAAAACCAACGTGGTTTAGCATAATCTTTCATGAACGCATCAAAAGAGTTGACAGTTTTTGAAGCTTTTCGGTCTTTGTCTTTCTGGCCGCGAACAAACAGTCCCCCGCTTTGCAGGGGCGTCTCTCTGGGCTCTCTGAATATTACAGGTGTGCGTTTTCACGTCCAGCTCTTCTCTCCGATTGCCGCGCGGTCGACTGCCAGACGTCCACCAAGCCAGCGCTTTCCTGCCAAAACAAATTGACTAGACATCCTGCCATTCGTACGCATTATGCGTTGAGCTGAACCAGTTCGTAATGGGATCTGACTGCATTTCCCCATCACCGTTTTTCATTTGGAACAAAACAATGCATTCAGAAATATCCTATTAAAATCCCAATCTCTTGATCTTTCTGTTTATTATGCAACAAACTGTATCCATTAAAAACACAGTGGCCATCTGTTTGGTTTTGAGTTACTGCCATTGTAGTTGGTTTGTATTCTTCTGAAAGTATGATATGAAGTATAAGTGACATGAAAAATTCACTGCGAAGAAAAAGGGCACTACAGAATATGTCTGTGTAGAGACAGCAATAGTTAGTTAGAAGTAGTATAGATTGTGATTTTTATGTGGCTCAATAATAAGCTTATTGGTGTTTTAATAGTAACATTGTATTAATAATAGTGAATAAATATGCAAATATGCATCTAAGGTTAAATTATAGATTCACTCATGAGCTACTTTACCTGTTTCAGTAAGGATGTCTTAAATATTTAAACATTTAAACACACACACACACACACATTTCCCACCTTTGCTTATTCTTCATGTTCAACTTGGTAGCCTCTCATCTTCGTTCCCTGCAGACATTAATTGGCATAAAACAAACCCATTCAATTCATGTCTAGAAACAAGAACATTTCACGGCGACTCACAGCAAACGAATGTCGGATGCCTTGGGCTTTAATGCAGTTTTACTTCCTCGACTTCGAATAAAGAAGCATAAATTTCACAGATCACCTATTACACTTCACCTATCGCGCTTCAGGTCGCGTCAGAATATGTTTCTGACCTACGTTTTAGATCTCGTTAGATTTAACAAGACTCCAGACATAATAACAGACTTGTTCGTGGAGACGCGGCACTGTCACTTTGATAGCGTGGAAATAAGGGCTTTTCTCTATACCATTAAGGAGCTCTTTTTTAAAGATGTCAGCGTGAGTACCGCTGTGAAATCTTTCTGTCACGAAGGCTTGTTAGTGATGTTAAGGGCACGCTGTTTGTCATTGGGCTTTTCACAAAACAAGGCATCATCTCCAAACGTCTGTGGCCTAACCGTATCCTTCGATTCCGTTTGCTGTGAAATATCCACGTTTTCCGAACCGATGCCTCGTTTGTATTAAAACTAGATAAACTTTGGCTTGTGCTCCAGCGGGGAGAGAGAGTTTAAGTCAGCAGCACATAATAAATACATTTAAAATGAGCTCTGGAGCGGAGGTGGTCCAAATTGCAGCTTCTTTAACGCCTACATCTGCTCAGAGTCACAGAGAGGAGCAAATGGTTCCTCTGTTTTTTTATGTTCTGCGCTACATTAAGAATGTGTGCACAGCAGCTCTGAGAACAGAGTGCATAATTTACTTTGGGAAGAAGCAAAGGGCAGCCGTTTCTTTTTTGCGCAGAAGCAGTGCCATTGAAACATTTATACATGTTTACCAAAATAGACATAAACGACGTCTTCTGCCTGTAAAATCAAACATGGGGTTTTCGAACATTTTTCTATAGATAATAGCGCAAAATTTTAAAAAATATAATTATCAAAACGTTCATTAATCTAATTTGAAAATACAATCTTTAAAATGCATTTAAACGTTTCTAACACGTGATCAAGCAATGAGGCGGGAAATGTTTTGCTATCTTCTGTGTTTTGCAGCAGACTCTATTCTTTCGCTCGAAGTGAAAAGGCTTTGTTTTTAATCAACTCTATTTTTGCCCACTTACAGAACAACCAGCCAAACAACGATCAGTCAGATTTCAAAAGGAGATATTCAACGGAGACTGCTTTGCTGCGTATCACCAAAGCCCACCCCCCACCCCCCCGGCTGGCTCGTGAGAACTGCCTCCGTCATCTATCCTCATTCTCCTGGCTCTGTCTGCGGCACAGTAAGTCACCACGTCCTCTAGCGTATGATAAGTCCCAGTTATCCCAGTATACATTGAGAGATGGAGCGGGTCCAGCGCCGAACCCTGTGGTACCCCTATAGAAAGATGATGTGGACACCACTCTAAAATAATGACATTGTCCAATAAATCGAATCACGTGTTATAATTGTTTATTCCGAACCACAATGGCATTATTTTTAGCAATGACTGCTGCTAACCGTCTTTAAACAAATACTCGTATTAACACGTTCACAGCAAAAGGCGCTACGACCATAATGAACACAGTCTTAATGGTTTTGCAACAGCGTGAGAGAGAGAGAGAGAGAGAGGGAGAAATAAAGAAAAAGATAAAGATGAATGGTTCGGAGAGTTTTGAGGCTAGCTAATACTGGACAGCAAATGAGCATGCCCTTGCTTTTTAACTTTATAAGTTCGCCACACTCGAGTTGAGTACTCTCCGAAAAGGCTCTGAAGCACTAATGAAGCTCAGAATTCACGGTTTCCTTTTGATGTTTTCAAACTGGAATTTCCAGATAGGGCCCTGCAAATGGACAGTTTTATCAGGGGCAAATAAAAGCATAAAAAGGTCTTTCTTCACAAAAAAACACATACTGCTACACGGTTTCACTTTATTATTTCCGGCGAGGACACAGAATCTTGAGGACTACGGCTTTAAAGGACTTCACCGATAACACTTTAACCAAAAGTCCATGTCTAGACCTAAGCATTGAAGTGAACAGATGAAGGTTTTGGCGACTCATTTTGCACGCAGGGCCCTTAAATAACCTTTAGGATGAGGATGTCCTCTATAATACCAAATGCCACCAAGTAGCTGATCACTGGCACAGATTTTCATGCAGTTTCATGATAAGCTTGTTTACAAGAAAACTCTCGTTTAACAAGCTTATCTTGAAACTACATGAACATTTGTTGCGAGGAGCTAAACCTAAAAACTTACAGGAGACGTCGAGAATGTGAGATTACTGAAGTCTTTTTTCTCATAAGTAACAAAAAGTACAAGCAGCCTTTAGTCTTATTGTGTATAAAATATACATTTTTATAGATGAATGCATTTTTCACGATATCTTTCGGTCATTTGGGGACTAGAGCAGTAGACACGAGTTCAGATGTGTTTTCTCTGATACTCTGCTGCACGCCAAAGTAAGAAAAAATGTTAAACATTTGCGTCATTACTTGTATTAGTGACAGCCGATGAAAGTTTAGACATCATGGGGCTAAAATCTGCCTTTAACATTATTGAAATGAACGGAATGCTCGATGTTAATATTGACTATACGAGGTGGTTTGTTTTTCCAGATTGTCTGGAAAAATGAAACCCTCTTCTAAATGCATTCATCAACCATCTATGTGGCTGATTTAGATGAAACGTCTTCGAGACGCGTGTGCAATTTCTCAGAGCGCTATGGGGGAAGGTGACTGCAATCAATTCAATCTGTGCAATTTTCTGAGAAAAAGAAAAAGTTATTGATGAGGAGCAGCATGCCGAATTAAAGATTCCCGGCACAGAGGCCTTGGGGGGTGGCGAGGTGATTTGTGGAAAATGAAATGTTTAAAGGAAATTGCTTGTGTTTCCTGAAGTTTAGGGCATGTTTTTCACAAATGTGACAAGACGAAGCTGAGGAGCTGGGGCAATTATTGTAGCTGTCTGCATAGATGGATGAGCAGCCACGGTATCTCTCCCAGTAGCGCTCGCTTTCTCTCTCTCTCTCTCTCTCTCTCTACTCTCAATTGCCTTCACATTTTATCATTAATCCTCCAGATTGACTGAAAGACTAAGAATATACAAGCCGAATGCAGGGCCCCTTACATCAAGAACCACAGATTAATAATAAATACAAACAAAATATCATTTCCTGGCACGTTTATTGTTTCTCTGCGCTTTAAGCTTTTTTTTTGCGATTCGCTTCTTTCGCACAAACGGAGAAGAAGAAGAAGAAAAAGCTTCCAGCACTATCTCACTACCGATTTGTACGTACTTTGCGAGGTGGCTAATTTTGTATGACTTCACTTTTACAATTTCGGATGGCTTCTGTTGACTTCTAGTGGGTGGCCCTTTGTACGAACCTCGATACATAGCAGCCTAATATCTTCAGTAACATCTTCAGGCAAGTCATCATTTTTCACGATTACAATATTCAGTGTTGATACCAAGCACGATGCGCAACGTTGATGAACACAAAAATCATTTTGACTCGTTTTTTCGATAAAAAAGAAAAATGAAGGTTACAGCGAAACACTTGTAAGGGAAGTAAAATGTTAGATTTAACAGCAGATACGTAATGATTACCATTTCACGAAAGCTCCTAGATTAATTAGTCTTGACAATCACAGTCTTTATAGTGTTTTGGCATTGTAGGTGATTGCAAAGGTGTCGCGTTGCAGCTGCTGAGACGTTTTTACTCCTTGATTTTCTGTGTGTTGCTATGCGGCCTTTCTGTGTGGTGCTGGAGTACTAAATGTGATCGGCTGTAATAAATCGCGTATTATCTACCTTATTTTTTAACGTAAGAGCAGATTTGTAACTTGAATGTGTAAAGCTTCCAATGTCGTCCGTTTCTAGTTATATACAGTTTCTTATTATATTATTTTAGTGCGGTATCATATCAGAGATAGCTTTACAGTGCTTTGTTCATAGCTGTGCCGATATCTCACAGCTATGATTGCATTTATACATCAGTCCGATGCCACATGTTCGCAAATAGTTTTCAAAAAAACGACATTCGCGAGCAAAGAACATTTACATTGTCAAAGAACATTATGACTAGCGCGAGTTTAAGCACCCTCCAAAAACCTCTCTAATAATCAGTAAAGCTGCATATGCACGGTTTGATGAATGAATCTCTTACTTGCACCATACATATATCCGCACTGTTGTTTATGATGAGCATTTACGCACTGAGCAAAAAAACTCATATGAACGTCTCCGATTGGCCATTGCATACTTAAGATAAACAGATTAAGCTGTGCGATTGATTACAATGAGCAACACAGTAAAAACATTTTTTTTTAAAAAAAAGCATGGTTCAAACTTGAGCAGATCTCACTTAAAATTGGAATTTCTCTGAACTTACAAATCTTTGAGAACCGTTGAGATAAGGTAAGTACACAACATCATGGAATACATGACACCGTGCAAGTCGTTTTTGGATATTTTATTACGAATTTCTAACATACTATTACCATTTTAAACATCGATAATAACAAAAACTGTGCGCACCAAATCAGCATATTGTAATGTTTCCTGAAAGGTTGTGTAATGCAGTAACGGCTACTGAAAATACAGCTTTAAATTAAAATTTACAAATTTGTATCAAAAATACTAGTACTGTCATCCAAAATGAAAGTTTTGGTTTATATAATCTAAATATGCGCGCTGTATATATTTAATGGCACTTTCGCACCTGGCATGTTGTTTGAGAACGTAATGTGAACACAGCGATCCCGCTCAGATCCGCGCCAAAACAATCAATGTGAGATTGGTGAGGTAGTATCGGCTCGACTGAAAATGAACTGTGGAGCGGTTGGGTTGTAGTGAGAGAAGCAATCCGATCCAACGAACCAGTGAAACAGGCTGTACCATAATGCATGATGGGTAATTACGTAAGTTCCGTGAAAAGCATTGGCTTTGTCGTTTTGCTAATACCTCAAAATGATCCTGTAAATGTCTGTGGCATGTCGTCGTCGATCAAAAATCTAAGCACGCTTTTTTCATAGGTGCGTTTTAAAGATATTTTCCAACCTTTATTTTGGACGTGATTAAATGGCGGTTCGTCGTTTTACAGCACTAATTAATACATCAATCAATAAATGCAGCGTTGGTGAAGTAGTGTATTTAAAGTAAGGCATGTTTCTTCAAGCCTTTGTGTAGAGTTGTTTCATTTAAGGCTTTATTTAAGGACCATTATGTTCTCACAATATCTGCGGCTCTGCTTTTTAGCTTAAAGGAAGAATTCGTTTATTATGCATGGGAATGCGTAAGGGTTTTGTTAACAGCGTTCGAGAGACAGTCTGTTTATGGGTGAGTAACTCTCACTTCTAACGTTCTTCCTTGATATTTCAGGTAGCGCCGTGCTGATTTCCATTCTCTGCTTTTGGGCATGTGTTATTTGCTGCTCCACCTCTACATTTGTCTCGCCTTCCTCTCTTCCCCTCGGCCTCACTGTTTCATTTTCAAGTATAATAGACTCAGATAATGACACATGAAAAAAAGCAACCAAGCAGCTAATTGAGATCTATTCTAGAATAGCCTTGTAGTGCCGCAGGGACCCATCCTGCCAAATGTTCAACATGTCGTAGTTCATTTCGCTTTGAAATCCTGAACCGTTCTCCCGACAAGGCTGTCTTCAGAGCAACTACTAGTCAAAAGGTTAATATGATGTCGTTTTATTTGAAAATCCCTTCCAAGATCTTTCTTTGCCTGTGTGTGTGTGCGCATGTGTGTAAGACCGCATAATCCAAATGCGAGGAATGTTAGCTTTAGAGATACTCGCCATGTGGCTGGTAATCTTCATTATATACATAATGCTCTGTACGTGTATCGTAAGAATTATAATTTTGCCCCACTGACATACGGTACGTTTGTCATGCTCAGTTACAATTTAAAGTTGAAAAGAAGTGTCAAATTCACAATACTGTATCTCATATGGGTTTGAAAAATGTTGTTTAAATGTAACGATTTTTAAAATGTCATGTGGTGTAACCATTAAGAAAAAAATTATGCATTTTATGAGCACATATACAGTATTTATTTTTTCTTAATTCCATCTTTCATCTACAAATGTAATGAATTATTATTTCATGAATATCATTATGTTTAAATGGTTGTACCACATGACATTTTATAAATAAAATGTCAAATTAGTTTAAGAGACTTGTTGGCTCAGTCTTAAGGTTCAAGGGGGTTCCTTTCTGATTATAATATATATTATAGTCAGAGAAAAAAACCTTTTTAATTGTAATTTTCTGTTTTATTTTCTCCATGTTGGTCGCACCAACTGATGCCACATACCTATTTTCAAAAATGCTCCACAGATTCATTTATTCTAAGAAATAACAGTGGAATTAGTGAACTAGTGAATTAGTTTTATTTTTAATAATCGAGTAATTTTCTCCAATATGATTTCATATTTTAATTTGATAAAAATTAAATTAAAGCCTGAAATCACGTTCAGCATAGAAGAGGTTTTAATGCGTATTTTAAAAAAAAATAAAATATCTAGACAAAATAAATTAGCATCATGTCATTGACATGAGCATATTTTATTTAAAATAATATTAACATATTTCATATAAAATAATCATGTAAAATATAATTGCGTAGCCCGTGATAAATATTTATAGCTGGTCATGGTTGTGGGGATTGAAGCTGAACAGCAACATGATTTACTTATAAGTTACGCTCTGCATTCTTAATCTGCAGATCAATTGTAAAACTGACACTCGCGAAAACAGAACCCAAAACTTGGCAACCCAGATTTACCCAGATCTTTAAAAACAAAACTCATCAAGCTGCGATTCTGCAACCCATCCCTCAAAATCTAATCAGTCTGTCCAGTGTCCAGTCTCGCCCCGCAGCAAACAGAGCGGGAAATGTTCTCCTCCTCGTGGGTCATTTACTTCCACATAATTCATAGCCAACATCTGCTGTTTACTAAAGCAACAACATCCCAGCCATCCCTACTGACAGCCACATACACAATCACAGTAAAAAAGAAACCTAACCGACTCTGTCGGCTGAGTGGAAATTGTTCGTTTTGTCTGAGCCGGGGTTGAAACCCTATCAGTGAAGCAGGTGAGCAAATATATGATATGCAGCCAGTATCAAGGAGCAAGTAATGCTGGAGACAGAAACAATATCCTGCTCTTGTGGCCTGTTGACATATCCTCAAACAAGGGTTTAACCTTCAGCTGCAGAGCTCCCTCAGATACAAAAGGCTTGTCATAGTCCTCCAATAAGAAAGCACATTTTGTTTGTGTCAAAGCACACCACTGGAATTCAACACCACCTTCCTTTCGCATCTTTTTACCCCTCAACCATTTTAGCCTAGCGGAATCCACACGAGAAAAAAAAAACTGAATGCTCCAACAGCTACGGAGTCAAAGTTTTGGATTAAATGAAAACAAATCTTGCTAACGTTGTATTTTCGCAGTCAGCTTTTTCTATTAACTAGGAACTAAACCGAGAGCCCATTTAAAGGCCTTTGCAGGTGTCTTGAGTCAATTAGCTGATTAGAGAGTGGCACCAGGTGTCTTCAATATTGAACCTTTTCACAACATTCGTATTTTCTGAGATACCGAATTCGGGATTTTCATTAGCTGTCGGTTGTAATCATCAAAACTAAAAGAAATAAACATTTGAAATATACCAGTCTGTGAATGGAATTAGTGAAATCAACTTTTTGATGATAACCTAATTATATGTCCAGCACCTGTACACCTACGAGTAGTTTATGGTGTAATTTTCATTTTTAATTGAACTATTCCTTTAAGCTGGTATGAGAAGCTATAAGCTGGGATTCTGCTTGTCCAAAATGGTGAATGAACTAGAAACCAGTTTCCATATATTTAAAGAAATCAAGGTAAAAAGGTATTAAGGACACCATCAAAATAGTCCATCAGTATAGTACATCAGAGGCTATAATAATTTTATAAAGCTATAAAGCTTCAATGCACATTCACAAGAGTACCATGATGGGTGTGTGTTGATATTCTCATGAACAAGTGTCAAAAAGCACTAAAAGTGTTGATGTCACACTGACTATTTTAATGATGTCCTTATACCTTTCTAGACCTTGAACATGTCAGTTGCGTTACTTTTTATGCATCAGGTTTTCCAGAAGGAACTGATTTGGGATGATTTGGACTAATTTGCCACTCAAAATAGTGCTGCTTATGAATGACAGTCTGCTGTTAGCATGTTGCTAAGCTAATGATCATATGAAATGGAAAATAAGACAAAAATCAGGTAAAATTGTCCATGTTAAGTAGACGGAACTGCTGGTAGTGATGGTTTTCCACATTTAGGGCAATTTTAAAATCAGTTTGTATGTTTTGGCCATATTGGATTCACAATGAGCTTATAGCCAGTGACGTAAACAATAATAAACCCATCTTCTTATTTTAGAATACTAGTACAATCTCCAACTTTGTGGTGTGGTGAAAGATGACAAAGACAGTTGACCAAAGTTGTGACTATCAGACCGTTTTCAAAAAGTTATTTGTAGCTCAGGAGATTTGGGAACACAGCAACACGCCGGTTGCAATTCATATTAACAAATAATTAATGTCGACCCCTTTGGTTGGATGTCTGACTCCACATTCGGGTTTCACGGAAACTCCTCGACACCTTAGAGCTCTAATGAGCCCAACGCACTTTTCTAATTACAAGAATAACTAATTTACTCATGGCCTGTAATAAATGTTTAATGATTATGCATACTTCATAAATTCCGTGCTTGGAGGGAGAAAATATTCATAATTTGGGCATTTTGATTAACGGTACCTCTAATTAGGCGTGAGTAATTATCACTGAAGCATTGTGAAGAAAAGGCCTTAACTACGTGGCAAATTTGCTGTAAAAATGAACGCCGGTGATTCCCATCAGGTACCCGGTACATGATTAATATGGCTCCTTGGAGAAAAAGCAGAGAATCCTGATCAAACCTGATCCGACGTCAATCACAAAAATGAAAGTTGACATTCTGCACCTAACATTGTTGAGAGCTTTGCTTCTCTTTGAAGTAACACCGCATTTTGATGTTAATTTGCATTTATTCAAAATTATTCCTCCCTCCAAATCAGGGGTGATACTGAAACGCTATGCAACCAGCATTTTGCATTTTAAAAGTAACTGTCACTGCTTCGTTATGAATCACTGAGACAATCATATTACGAGAGCAAAACACGTTGCAACGTAGACAATTCATACTATATATATAAAAGAAATACTCCAGACTTCATAAGGCCGCCCGGTAAAATGTACTTTCCAGATGAATGCACGGCTGGAAAGACCGAGCAAATGTCATGGACAGCTGATCCCCTTTCCGAGTTTTCGGAGCATCTTATTACGCCGGTATGAAGCTGTAAGCTTGTTTGTTCCACTCTTTTAATATTCTCTCAGTTATCTGCCTTCCTGCCAAACGCATCACGCCAGCGTCTAGCCCATGGCATCTTGATTCTCTTTAGGACGCGGCTTCATTGCACCTGAGAGCCATCAGCGCTCTTTGTTAAGAGCTGTAAAGACAATGGGTGGGTTGCACCAACAAGGATTCAATTAAGCAAAGTTTAGAGCTAATCAAGGAATAGTTGATTATAATAGTCTGGGTTTTATTTTAAATCGAACTTGTTGCTCCACTTCATTTTAAACTTAGATTAACAAACCAGAGATTAGAATTAAAACCTCCATCTTCAATTCATTTTCACCGCCATGATGGATTCATCATGTAATTAAACATCAACAATGTTAATTTTCCTTATCCTCCGTTTCTGACATAACTTGACGAGTTCACATTCTGGACATTTTATTTTATTCAAACCTCCCCACCTGTAAGATTAAAGTTCATTCTTAATTGAGGTTTAAAGTTATCTCAAAATATAAAATAAATCCGGGATAAAAATGGTGGTATAAATGTAAAACTTTTTAAACAGAATTTGAATTGATTTAATCTAGATTTAAGATCAATCCTTGTTGGTGCATGGAAATGATAAAAAACAAAAACAAAAATCACAGTTATTGACATTTAACATAACTGAAAGCTATTTTGTAAATTAGAGAGATTATTGCATTAATTAGTTTAGAAGTCTAAATTTAGCCTGTTTACTGTCTTAAAGGGATAGTTCACCCAAAAATGAAAATGTGATGTTTATTTGCTTGCCCCCAGTGACTTTGTGTCTTCAGTAAAACACAAATGAATTTTTTTTCTACTCAAACCGTTCTGTCATTCATATAATGGAATTTAATGGCTGCCAAACATCACTACGGCTGTGACGGTACAATGAGGCGTTAAGACACGAAACAATTGTTTTTTTAACTCTCCTCAGGTCATTATCAACATCTGGCTCGTGACGATGGCACACAGCTATCTATACATAGATGCCCCATTAGTGACTATTTCAGGGCGTGATATGCAAGGATCTACATCTATATCTATGTGTATATATATATATATATGTGCCAGAGCAGGTTGATGTGTCACATGCTGAATGTTATGAATGAGCCGAGGAGAGTCGGAGATTGTGGTAAAATTGTATATTTTAAAACAAATATAAATATTTCGTGTCTTAACACCTCAATGCATCGTCATCAGCCATTGGGTTTCATTTGGTTTCATCTGTGTATGTTTTTTTTTGGTAGCCACCGACTTCCATTACATGACTGTCAGACTGCACCGATTTGAGTTAAATCTTCGTTTGTGTTCTACTGAAGAAACAGAGTCACCTACATCTTGGATGCCTCGGGGGCAAGCAGATGAAGATCAAATTTTCATTTTTGAGTGAACTATCCCTTTCCCGGTTTCATCGCGCGTGGGTCGTACATTATACATTTTATTATACTTTAATGGCGAGGGCTCTTAAAGCCGTGTTTTATTATTTATACGTTTTTTTATAATACACATTTTTTTTCTGCTAATTTCCTGAAAGATGCAAAGATAACCGCATACAGACGCATACGTCTGCTGGTGCATGTTCCCGCTGAGCGAACGCCACTGAGATGTTAATAGCGCCTTTAATATCGAAAGTAAGCGATCAGATCAACACTGAAGCCCCGTTGAATGTCACGCACAAACCTTATGTGGTTTCTTTCAAGTTCAAAGAAAATGATTTAAGCTTCTTGTACCCAAAGAGGGAGAGCTTTGAAAAGGATTTTCATCTGGTTGACTTGCATTTGGGAATTTGTGGCCTGTTTTCGGTGAACAGAAGCCCCTCCGCCACTGGCCATTAATCTTTTATGTCTTGTAGCGTCTTAATTCTAGAAAAATAAGTACAACCGGCCTGATGGATTTCTTGTTTACCTTTTCTCTTTTGTGGTTTCTGCTACCTCACGTGTTGAAAAAGAAATCTCCATAACCTCAGAGGTAATTATTACCTGATTTATAACTGAAGGACCTTCTGCTTCAGAGGAACTCAATTAGTCTCCCGAAATACAATAGAGAAATTTCCCAGTATGACAAGTAATTAAACCAAGATGTATCCATGAACCAAAATCAAAATCTCATTTACTTTCTTTATCTTTCAGCGTCATGTGAATCTATTATCTCAGCTCTTTATGAAAACACTGCGCTTGTTTTTAAAAAATAGTTTGTCACAGCAGATTTGAAATGAAAATAACTATTTGTATCGTACTGAATGTCCATTTTAGTTTACTTCAGATCTTAAACGTATATAGAAAAACACTTGCAAATAATACAATATCAAACAAAGGGCGGCTTAATTGTACTTAAAAAAAAAGAGTAGCACACATTCATGACTTTGAGCACGAAATGTTACTTTTTAAGTTTTAAATCATTATGGATCAGTTTTAATAACAGATTGTTTTACAATTGTTAGCATAGTACTCAGGTTTTTAAGATGCGCAGTGATGAATTAGCGCAGTTATTTTTTCATATTTAATCATATTTAAGAGACAGCTTATTTTGAGATTACTTATAAGGATAGACGTACTGTGAGTCCTGCTTAAGTGTGCCAAAAGCACTCTAAAAGTAAAAATTCAATACACTTGCATGTTAATTAAGTGCCTGAAAACATTAAATTCGGTTTATAATTCATTCTTTTAGCAGGCGTACTGTTATCGTACTTTTGTGGTGCTCAGCGGCATCCACTTTCGTTACGCAGAAAGAGCAGCATGAACATTCTTCAGAATTGCTTCTTCTCTGTTCCACTGACGATATTCGGGTTAAAAAAATCTGTTATAAAATCTCGGCTCCACGTGTTGTTTAATAGCTGCTCGGTCATGCTGCACTTGATTGAACCGACGGAATAAAAACTGGGAAAAAAAAAAAAATTCTATTAGGCGCAGGTTTTTAATCAGAGCTTACGCAGCTGAAAAGAGCTTTGAATTCATGCTTTACAAAAGGTCCTCAGGGGTTACAATTACACAGAGAAGGTTAGTTTAATAACACCCAGGAGCTATACAGGACAGATTAAATTTCATATTCGGCTTGCTTGTTGAAAATACATTGTATATACATGAGTGGTCCCATTAGGCCGTGGCTTTAAAATTAGATGTCCTGTCAGCATTCATATTACTAAGTAATCGATATAATGTAACTGAAATCGTGAACGAGGATGGAAAAAACAGACATTTCCTTTAGATGTAGCAGAGCATTAATAAACCAACCAGTTGTGCGGGTTCATTATCTACGGCGTGCAGCATATGTTTGTCACTGTTGGACCGAGCGCATTAATGCATCCACATTTTCCGTTGCATGATGGGAAACAATCTTAAAGCCGGGGTAAAATGAACCGTAATCACCGCAGGCCGCATTCTGTCTATATGATTCATTGTGATCTTCTGCTTTTTCTTTCAACCTGTTTAGTTTTTAATATCCTCTCTGCCTGGAGAAGGAAAAAAATATTAGCCACCACATCCACCTCAGGAACAGCCCTAATGTGACTGATTTGGGCATATTTAATGGTGACAGATGGGTGACATTATAGACCTCGACTAACCTTTAAAGTTAGATAATGAATATGCGGAGAGTTGAACGGATCGCCTTTTATCTTGGCCAAATGAGGGCTCCACGTCCGATAACTTCCGCTTTATGAAGATTAAATCGCCGGGCGCGATGGTGCTAATGTTTTCTGGGTTTAATAATGTCACATCATTTGTATGAAGATACATAAAAATGAAGATTGATTACGTGCGGAATTACAGTCTCATTCTGTGTTCATTTCATTCGGTAGCCTTACAGCAAAAACATCTGCTAGCCAAATATGAGCAGCCCATATAATGTAACACATCATTAACCGAAAGTCAGCGTGAGTTAGAGGGAAAAATGTTATCTTAGCAGTAATGCCTTTTTTTATATTGCATAAAATGGACTACAATGTCCGTTTAATGTACTTTCATTTGGCCTACGCAACAAAGCCTGCTTCACATAGTTTTCAGGTTTTCCTTCAGCACTTTTCTAATACGTTCTTCTTTAAAATGGTCACATAACTAATGCATTTATGCCTATTTAATAACAGCCCAAATCCTCACTCGTTGTAAAAAACAAAAAAGTGCCTGTAGCGAAATACTTCTTTGTTTTCTGACGCCTCCAAAGTCGAATGACCACTGAATGGAGCTAAAAGTGTGTTCTTCCGATGTTTTATTATGCTGGTTATCGTAAATATTTTTCTGTACAACAACTATGCGCTCCTCTGGTAGCGTGTGATCCACAGTGAGTGTTTGAAGCCAATTTTTTTACTTTGAAACCATTTACAAAGTTGGCAAGTGTATGATAGCTAGTGTTTGAAAATCTGATCAGAGAGCCGGTTGAGCGGTGTATTCCGGCTGGATTTATTTCACCCATTTCATGACCCACCAAGAAAAATCCCCAAGTCTTTTCACATAGTTATAGTCTAGCCATTAAAACGAAAGCAACAGCACACCCGTTTTCAACAATCGACACGATGTGAAGATTTATTCACGTCTGTAATCTCAAGTAATACTTCAACTACAACTTTATCTTACAATTTAAAGAAGGGCGCATAGTGACATCAGGTGTATTTAAAGCGATGTGATAT
Source organism: Puntigrus tetrazona (assembly GCF_018831695.1). NCBI lineage: Eukaryota > Metazoa > Chordata > Actinopteri > Cypriniformes > Cyprinidae > Puntigrus > Puntigrus tetrazona. Next base: position 12,127,416 of record NC_056702.1, on the reverse strand, counting down.
CCAGCTAATTGCTGCAATTAGGCAGATGGTATTCGTGAATAGACCTTCTGGAACAAGAGTTTTCTCCGGCAATCTACTTTAAACATTCAGCAGCACACTGTATGCTTTTTGTATCCTGAGACCTGAGAGTAATTGTGGAAATCAGCTTGACAGACAACCCAATTTAGCCATCAGGTATCAATCAGTCTGAGGTAGAGTCGGCCTGGGATTTCCATGCGAGGTGCAACAGAAGCTAATTTGTGTGATCTTTGGGTCCACGGCAGCTCTAGCAACAAGGCCACACCGGGCTACAAAAGTAACTTTATATGACAAACCGTCAACTTCTACTCAAACACAAATTGGCTTGCACCAAACGGGCTGTCCATCAACATACGGAGAGAATACAGTGGGCCGACCCAGAGGATTTGGACTGAGCTTGGAATCGCAAACAACAAAAAAAAAAAAGAAGGTCTATTGATATTCCACCTGCAAGTTGTTCTTCAAAGTGTTTTGGATGCTAACTTTATGCGAGTGTAAGATCTGCCCTTCTATTTGATCTGTCAAGGCTGTCGCAAGAAGAATGGAGTGTAGACGCGCATTCAGTGTTATTTCCCCAGAGGGGCGTTTATTGTGTGCGACAGCGGCTAAGGTTGAATAGGTAAATATCTCGTCATGGATTGCAGTGTGCTTTGGGATCCAAGGTGAATTATTCGGGTGCTCTTTGGTGAAGTGCTCCGGTCAAGGCAAGTGACATGTTTTCCTCTTTAGACAAGTGGGGGGGCGGTCTTGTAGAGTTAGTCCGCTCAATCCCAGTTGCTTCCTGCAATGAAATGCGTTGACTTCAGGTGATGGCATGGTTGTTAATCATTGCCTAGATGCCCTTACAGGTCCGACAGCCACTTTCACAACTCATCTAGTTCTTCTGAGGCTCTCTTGTTTGGAGCTTGTACCAAGAGCTGTTCTAGCTGCGAGGTAATTGGAACGAGGAAAGAGCTGCCTCTTAGCTAAGTGTCGTTCTTCTGTTGCTCTGTAAACAATTGTCTTGTTGGATTCGCCATGACTAATGATTATGGAGTCCTGCTGTGACTAAGTGGCTCGCAAGAATGCTTTTGAGTCTGCGCCTCTGTTCCCAGATCAGCTCTCTTTAACTCACGGTGAGGTTTAGATCGCTAACATGAGATGAAATGCTTTCTCAAGAGCGCCGAGAAATATCAGTGAACAAGATAAACAGCGGCGTGTGAGTGTGCTTTGCTTAATCGCGGCGAATCTACTCTGCTCGGATGCACCGAGCTCTGTTTGTATGCTATCACTGTGTTTCACAACACTTAGTGGCAAGATGAATGAATGTGCACATTCGCTAATTGGTGCGTGCTAATTAGTGGTTCTTGCTAAAGGAAGGGTTGTTGGGTCAGTGGAAATCGAGGTCCAAGCAAACGGAGCTGACAGCTTCGTAGGCAGCAATCTCGACAGCATAAAAATACAATCAAGAGTAAAAGTTTTCACATGGTTAAAATTATATACAGTGTCAGTCACATCATAAAAAAAAAAATCAGATTGGGTTATATTTTCTGCATCTTTTGCATCCATGGCAAACATTTCGAGAGGTGTTTCAGAGCCATCCAGAATGGATGTGTGTGTCTACTCTTTAGACCAGTGGTTCTTAACCGTTTTTTCCACTGGGCAAATCTCACGAACAATGCCTGAATATTATGATATCTAAACAATTACATTTAATAAAATAAATAATTCTACTCACCATTAATAAAACATGTGATGCTGTTGGGAGCTGACCGATTTTACGGCTCGAAAGGAAAAACAGCACAATGAAGTCGCGATTGTAAGTGGCATTCTGTATAACGTGCATAGAAGCTTTACTTCATGTGCGAGCACAACATTGCAGCAAATGTGCATTCATAAAAGTAGACTGTATTGATCCAAGTACGGGAAGCGCTTTTGAATTTAATAATATGAAGTGCTCTCTACGGAGCCATTTTAACGCATTTCTGCAATTAATGATGATTGCTGCTTATGGGTATTTCCTTTTGCTTGAACGTCTGAATGTTAGCTGAAAGTCCAGAACTCCCCTACCTTCAGCGCTGATGCTGTTTGTATGTGTTCCTTTGTTTTTCTCCCTTCATAACAAATTTGTCAATTCTGAGGCTTAATTTTACTAATAGCTGCTGCTGATGATGACTATTTGAATATGAGTTCCATCAAAGTACGTGCTTGCAAGCGTTCGTTAAAGTTTGTTATGTGAGTACATCGATCTAAACCATCATAATAATATATGAAAAACTAAATAATTTAACATAACAAATGTTTAATGCATTTTAAATTAATGTTAAAAATAAAATGAATTGTAAAACAGGAAGTTATGTTTTAATTGTGTTCAGCATGGTGGGCACCGCCTTAGACATACTGCCATCTGTTCAGCATCAGTTAGTTCACAGAAATTGGTGTTTGTGGGGTTTTTTTTATGTGTCTCCAGTATCTCTAGCAAAGCCTCAAACTGAGATCCTGTAGTAAACTTTAAACCTTTCTGGATAATTCCTATCTCCTTGATAATCCTCTCTGCTTGAAGACTCCAATTTGCATTGTTTAGAGAATTAATTAATGATTAATACACATCTGACTCCTAGTTTGCTCTACTGTTACTAGAGTCCAAATTGTTGCACGTTGAACCATACTCTCCTTCCTCTCCCTATCTCAGGATTGGATGGACAATTTCCATATTTCGAGAGAACAAAGACTTGAAGACTCTGTTTTGCAATCGATTTAATTCGCACCAAATTCAGTGTGCATGCTTTCTGTGCACGATAAATTTTTCGGATGACGCATATGAAAATTCAGTGTGCAAGGACCTTATCTCTAACCCTTCTACAGCCAAACGGGACGTGAAGTATGATTTCTTAAAAATCAGTGTTGTGATGAAGCTGCAGTTGAAATTGGAGCCTGACCTTCACATCGCCGCCAGACGAGAATACATCTCGCTAGCAAAGTGCCTCGATGCCACAAACATCCATACAGTCTGATTGCCAAGACTACGGATACATAAAACTTGTCGAATGGATTCACCAACCATCTGCTCACATTTTTGTACTTAAAACGACCGATGGACTCAGAAAGTGGTACAAAAATCCCTAAAAGGAGACTCCCTGCCCATTTTCATCAAAACTCAGCCGAAGCTAACCGAGCCGGCGCATTGTTTTGAGCTCGTTCTCCCTTTAAAGTCATTGATGAAAGAGAATGCGCGCAAGTGGAAAACAGTTTTGGGAATCAAAGGAATGCCTCCATCACTTCAGTCTTCCCCTCAGGATGTCATACACCAGCTCCTGCGAATGGGGAATGCTAGGACATTTTTCAGTCGTGTAACTCCAGGGTGTTGTTTATGGACTTCAAAGTGAAGCATACAGAGCAGCCTGAGGTAAATTAATGGCTGTCCAATCTCCCAACTTTGATTTGACAGGCGTTTCCACTCTGCCCTACCCGTGCACTCGAGGGCGATATTGCTTTGACAAACCCTTCATCTAATGAGAAGCTACAGAAAAGACAGAAAATGAGAGACAGGAAAGTCTGTCCATTTGAGGACTGTTTAACTGCTTTTCCTCCAAGGCGTTTTTATAAAGCGCCCAACCTTTTAAAGTTCGGTCCATTGTAATTCTGTCCTTACCCAGAACAAATGAATGAAAGCGCCACTTTCCAAGTTCTTCCTATTCCACACGAGGATTCATGTCCAAATGACAGAGCGCTCCAGTTACTGTCAATTACCATTATCTCTCCAACCAGGCACACGCCGAGCCTACAACTAAAACAGATGATAAGAACGGACATAAAAATTAATTCCACATTACTGAATGACCCTATTACGAGGGACTATAAACGCAGAAAAGAATTTGAATTCCACTGCGACGGAATATTGGGATAAAAGAACAAGTCAAGAAACAGTAAATAGGAGGAGAACAGATAAACGAGATAAAAACACAAATATTGCAAAAACAGACTGTGCAAAACAAGTGGCATAACATTAGCTCGGCTCTCTGGAATACCTCATTCTGACCACTCTGATCAAATATACTTGAATAATGACCACTAAACATTAGGTCTAATTCACTTACCCACAAATCTGCATACAAATGTGTTTAAGAACAAGTCATGTTTGTTAAATGATTAAAAATGTAGGCCTCACATCTCTGCAATTTACTCTACCTATATATATATGTGTACGAAAAAATGTGCATTATAGCCCATGCTGCAAATTTCCTCTGTATTAAAATGCAGATGTAACACTGGTTAATAAGAGGTCTGCAATCTAGGACACTTGCTGTAGCTGGAGGATCTCAGGCAGGCGTGTCTTGCGAGAATGTCATTATGGTTGCTGAGAGAGACGAAAAGGTTGCGCGGAAAGCCCTCGTACAGAGATGGTTTAGGCGAGTCAATGCAAATTACTGCAGAATGCTCCAAATTCATTCACATTAGAACGAGGTTAAGAACAAAAATTGCGCATGTATGGACATGTTGTGAATCACAAAAGAAATTTTCAGAGATCCCTGTGCATATAAATGCAAATAATCCATGCGGTTCCAAATGTTTTATTTGGCGCGTACACATTCATTCGACACCATAATACAGATCGAGCGGTTGAGAGCTCCATTTGTGATTTGATCCCGCAAAGTTCTTTGTTCTGCTCACTACTCCTGTTTTTCTCTTTGAAGCTTTAGTAACCTTTGATTATCTGAGTCCTTGCAAGCCTTTTTATCCCCTCGTATATGTCAGCAAACCTCCAGCGCACCTGTTGTGCCGAGCGTCACAGTCAAAAGCAAACTAAAGCAGGTGAGTTCAATGGGCTGCACGCGGAAATTGATTTTGTCTTCAGAGGAACTAAAGCCTCCGCTAAGTCAAATGAGAGATTTCGGGAGGGAAAGCGACGCTGGTGGAAAAAGCAGATTTTTCTGGTTGCTTAAAGTAATCTCTCATTGGACAGGCTATGTAATCCACACATCTGCTATTCTTGAGAACACTGAGCAAGCATATGTAAAGCAGCCGTGGTTGAATGATTTATCGTCCCTCTTATTCAATAAATCATAGGCTCTAAGTGGAAAGCCATGAGGAGTTGTGAGTCAGAACATGATCCAGCAGATGTTTTCTAATGGTGGGTCACGGGTCTGTTCTGATTGTGCTGTGGTAGGGGAAAAATACAAGCCGAAATAAAAATACAGCTACCCGTATTGTGTATCTAAATATCAAAAACATCGTCACCTCTAACCCATTTTCCAAATCGAGTCGGAAGTCTTTGACTTGTTCCTGACAATAAAGTGGGCTCAGACCTATTTTTGGTGCAGCTCCATCCACACGTGCGCTTGCTGTGTCGTTTCTATCTATCTAAAAAGCGGTACATTTATTTGGCTTTTGCTATTAGGCACTAATCAGAAGGCAATGAAGTTTAAACGCGCCCTTTAATTGCCTCGCGATATCAGTAATGTCGACGCAAGCGGTTTCTGCTCTGGAAAATTAACTGTCAGCTTGTTTGCTGATGTACATAAATAAACAAGAAATGGATGCGAAGACAATTTGTTTTCAGTCCTTTCATCCTGTTACGGGGCGACTGTCAAAACAGATAAAAGAAAATGCGGAAAAGTTTGCCAAGTGAGGGGAACAAGGATGAAATGAGGATGACACGATATTATAAGAGGCCCTGTTTTGCTGCCTTGATGGCAGTAACACACTGAATGCTGGGATGAAAGACGCCTCTCGACTTCAACATCCTGAGCTCTGCTATAATTGTGTACTGCTTCCGCATAGGAGATACACTATAAAACAGCCCAGCCGTGAAATTGCGAGGCTGTATCTATACAGCGCTCCGTTGCTTCGTGGTTACCCTCTAATGTAGCAAAGACTAATGAGTGGTGTTTGGTAAAGACTAGCATCGCTATTATCATCGCCGCTTCTTTGAACAAAGCCTCATACCGAGCCCGCTCCTGGATCATTTCTACAGGAGCGTTCCTTAAACATTTCCGTCATGCTTTAGGAGATCGCAGAGTGCAAGATGGAAAACGAAAGAGCTGTTGCAACCTTCTGAAACTCGTAGAGAATAATATACGGTGCGTATGGCACAATTAGAGCTGGATAGATTACATATTGTTTTACTTCAGATCTAACTTCGTTTACCGCATGATCGATTTAAATAGGACAATCTCGTACTGGATTGATATTAACATTGTTATACCGAACGGGGGAACATCTGACCAATCAGAGTAGGGTAGGTAGGTTTAGAAAGAATATTTGAGAATCGTTGAAAATGAGATGATATTAAACGCAAATTTTGAGAAAACAAAAGCGTTTTTCACCTTAAAGTGCTATTATAGAAGACTCCTAAAACAATATTAGTAGCCTTAAAAATGGCATAACGAGGCACTTTAATGTCTGGAAAGAGCCCCTATCGAAACTCAGTGTACAATATTTTAGAAAGGATGAAAAAAGGGGAATTAGACAACATAAATTATATTTAATTTATTGCTATTTCATGAAATAATATGTTGCAATTAATCTTGCAATTAATAAAAAAAATAAGTCTGATTCTGAGTGCTTTTAAAAGTGCATATACTTATTACCCATCTTTTAGCGTTTCTCAAAAATGCAACTTCATTGTCGTAATCACTGCTTTATGTCTTGGGGTGTGACTTTTTTGCCTCGCGATTACAAATGATCTGTTTCTACGGCGAACTGATAAACAGAACCCGCGCTTTGGATGTTTGTCACAATATAAAGGAAAATCGGTTGCCACCTTTTGCTCACATTTTTATACATCATAAACATTTTTTTAACTTTGCAACTTTGCTATTTATGAGGGGGCGCCTTGACGACTCCCTTGAGAACACATAGTTCCTTAGTTCTTTAAACCCGAATAAAGGCGGTTCTCAAACGTGTACAGAGCTACAGCAGCAGAATGCCACGTTGGCTCAGTAGTGCACAACACAGCGGACTTTTTCTGTGTTGCTGTGATTTCGTTGCATTGTGAGATACAGTAGAGTCATACCAGGCCAGACGCCAAAAGGGCATCAACGAGTTACCGTTACCAATCATTTACACATAGAGAAGAGCAGCATACTCTGAAATGGGAATAATAACGTAACAATAACACACTTTTAGCCTTACTGAAAGCGTCTACAGTCTCAATCTCCGATAAGGCTGGCCTCAAAAAGCAGCAAACTGCCTATCACCAGAAACAAGCGGCGGAGCTGCTGGCATGCTGCAGGCTGGCACATCGCATGTCAGCGCTTTCCAGACACCGGCGTATATATAAACAGCTTCACTGTCTCTCGACTGTAACGGACGCCTCAGCCGACAAACAGAACAAACGACTGTCGGGGATCCAGCTGTATCGCGGCGACGGACTAGAACAAGGCGACACGTCCAGGCTGATCGGAGATGTGACCCCCTCGGCCTGCCCGCGGCCAAGAAGTTCATCCGACCCCTTCTGTAAAACTAGCGATAACCGAGGATTTAAAAGGCTCTTCGATCATACGCCGCGCAAAAAAGATACTAACGGATGGCTGTTCAGCATTCAGAAACATTATTTTCTGTTGATTTGCCGTTGTGCCATTTTGTTTTCCTGTGACAAACACCACAGATTTTCCTGCGAGGATAAATAAAGAATGCCTGTCTGCTTTCTTTACAGTTATTTCAACAACAAAGCCTTTTATTTCAGTCCGATGACTGCGCGTTATATATTTTTTTGGCTGCGTATCATAACGTTTTATCATTATCCTCGCCAGCGGGATAAGGGATTGCGCACCAGTTCGAGCTCTGCTTCTCCTAGGTTTCAGAGTCGAGTTATAAATGTGGAATTGGAGTTTTAGGATGTACAGATGTAAAAAAAAAAATCCCAATTTTCCAGCACAGTTGGTTTAATTTATGAGGATTATGGATTTGGGTTCCCCAGTATGTTTAGAGGAACAGAGAGATTAGTCGTTTCATTTCACACACACACACACACACACACACACACACACACACACACACACACACCCTTTCCACTTCACAGATCATCACAGTCAGATGCACACTCCATCCAAGAGCAAAGGAAAAGAAAAATCTGAGCTCAGATCTTATTATAAATTAATGGCAGCTTCCTTATGTATCCATATGCGTGCCATCAATATATCATACGAAAGTTACTTATTCCTTTGAACTCTTTTACCTACAGACAAAGGGTTCTGCCTTTTGACTGGCAGAGGAACCGAGCTTTACTTTTTAATGATAAGGTGAAGCTAGCTTTTACGATGAAGAAGAAGAAGAAGAAGAAGAAGAAGAAGGAAAAAAAAAAGAAGCAAAAATACGGTCAGCGCGAAGTCAGTTCAGGAAATAAACAATCCTACCGTTTCATACATAATGAAAAAACATTATTCTTTAATTGCCATGTGAAAATATAGTTCGTTATTTTAATTACTTATTGATTATACTAATGCACTGAAATAGGAGGCACAAATTATTGTGCTAGGCTGGACTACTAATGAGAATTTATATATATATATATATATTTTTATATATATATATATATATATATATATATATATATATATATATATATATATATATATATATATATATATATATATATATTAGAACAGAGTCATGTCACAATTAACCCTCTAGTTAGTTTAATACTTGAACACCCTCAGCCTCTCAGAGTTAACTTTCTTTCATGTCAGAACTTTATACGGTATAAAACAAGACATACGTCAGAGTTTCGTTTAGAGAAAGACGCCATAATGTGCATGAGCTGACCTCGTAAACGTTACAAAGGGGAGCGTGAATGTCGCCGGTGAACATGATTTACTTTACCTCACCGGCTGGCGGCAGAGACGTCGAAGATGGAGGGAATCAAAGCGCGCGAAAACAAGTTGCGCCGGCTTTTCACGCGACACTCAGTTCACATCTGAAACGATTTGAGTGACATCTGCGAGGAAACAGTAAGCTTTGGCAGGCAGACAGCGGCGTCACGTGTCGCCGGGGAAAAAAAAATATAATGTGAGCGGCATATAGCCGCCAGTGTTTTATTGATATTATTTTACTAAGGTTTCTCCTCCCTGTTTCCTCAGCGTGTCTAAAAATTCATTGAGGCGGATTTTTAAAGAGGAAGTGGTGCGATGAATCTGTCTGGAGGCTGTTGGGTGATG
>NC_056702.1:11957270-12118161 GCF_018831695.1 Puntigrus tetrazona | reverse complement strand
GCCAACAGACGTGAGTCATTTTAGTTAAAAGACTCAAGATTCCACTGACAGACTCAGAAATTTCTCGTCATAATTAATGTGTAACTTCTATCATGTCTAATGTTTGAGATGCACGTGATGCGTATGAGAACTAAAGCCTCATTTTCCTATCATTTTCAAACCCCAGAAGGCAGAATGTCATCTCTCCGATCGGTTGGAAAATAAGAAAACTCAACCTCAGCTGCATCAGCCTCTAATAAAAGCTTGTGTTATTGGCTGAATAACTGCATATGAAGGGCTGTGGCAGCATCATTTAATCTGCGGGCCGAAATGAGATGAGAATTTAACTGTGATTGAGCGTCTGTGACATATAAACCTCATCGCTGGCGGGGGCAGATCTACTAACAATCCACTGCTACAGTATCTGACATTAAAATGAGCCAGTATAGAGAGAGAGAGAGAGAGAGAGAGGTGGTCCTGAGCCCCAGAGAGCCAAAGGATAAACTTATACAATAAAAAAACAGAGCCTGAATCAATTCTCTGCAGGCAGAGATACAAATGTGATTTATCAGGCGCCGGCTCTTTGCCACCAGCTCGACTTATTACAGCACAGACAGACCTTTAATATATGACAGAATAAGCGCCGGATGAGGACTGATCTAATGCATTCACAATGAATGCGTCAATCAATACGTCAGGTGAGCATTAGCCCCGCCCACTCAGAGCTCAGAGTTAATCTACACTGGAAAACAATTAGCCGTGTGCTACTTAAATCTATATGACAATGATTCCTATGAGACTGAAGCAGAGAAACAGTTTAAATAGAAAAATAGAGTCTTAATTAAAAACATAAAGATGAGCAGAAGCTCCAGAGAGCTGCGACACAAAAGACTGAAACAGCCCTGCGGTGGAATTCGAATGCATGACGGCTAATCTCTGTCTTTACTTATTCATTCTGTAAATAAGCCCACTTACTGTACTCACACACACACACACATACTCGTGTTAAAAGCACATTCGGACCGACTACATGATTACAGTATTTAATCTGACATCTTAAACTAGCACTAACACACACTCTTGGCAGTTTACATTTTAGCAGTTACTATTTTCCCAGACCTAAAAACCAGACCTTTCCATATGACCTGCATTATACGAATCAATAAGAAAACACTGTAAAATGGTCTACATTGTATAAAGCGTACTGTTTTTGTGAAATAGTATACAATACAGTATAAAACATGTATGAAAAAAAGCAGTCAGTGACCTTATAGTTTAATTCTACTAATTGTATAATTGTACTTTTAAGCTTGAATATAATATTTACAAACTAACTGCCAATGTCATTTTTAATGCACAAACAGTAGCTTTCAGCTTTAACACACTGTCAGAAAGTATGGGGTTTTTCATTTTTGTGATCCTAAAAATTCATGCACAGAAGCCCTGCACACGTATGAATATGTATGAATTCATCCGCTGCAAAAAAAAAAAAAAAAACGCAGAGCAGTAAAAAGCGGAGTCTTCAAGCAGCGAGGATAAAAGGAGGAAATACTGGGTCTATCCAAACCTGGGATATAGAGAGGAAGGAGAGTTCCCCCTCCTTATTAAGGATCAGCGGGGATTATCCCGAGTTTACTTCACGATGTCAGTGGCTCAGTTTGATTCGTTGCTAAGCGATACTAGAGCCACATATTAAAAATTAGACCACCAGTTTCTGTGAACTCAGTGTGTGAGGATCTTCCGGCTGCTTTCTGTTGCGAGACGGAAGTGGACAAACTTGACAGTCACCTCTCAAAATGTTTGCTACGGACGCGAAAAACGCAGAAAATCGAACCTTATCCAATTTTTTTTATGAGAGTCGAAAGTTTCAGAGTTCGTATTTATTTTTCAACGTGCAAAAAGTCCAGATGCGGTGTGCAATGGCCTTTACGGTGTGCTGTACACGTACACAATACACCTAGTATTGGACATATTTCAGTTTTCTGTCTGTAAACAGCATCACTAGTCAATATTATAGTTCCAGCCTCCACCGCTGCTTCTTTTCAATTATTCCTGATCATAAAACAAGGGGTTTATATGCAGAGAACAGTCTGATCTGGGATACCCTCATGAATTTCAGCTCTAAAAATATCAAATATGTATGATATTGCTGTTTCTGAAATAATATCGTGATTTCACGCTCCCCGTGAGAGTGTTTTACTGTATAAGGTTCAGAGTGAGTTCAGACAGAGCTGTATTATCTGAGCAGAAATGAGAGATGAGGGGATTGTCTTCCTTTATTTCCTTCTCCTAAAAGAAGTCAAAAGTGAAAACAAACAAAAATGGAAAGGAAAGAGCTGCTCGTCGAGCTTTTATCAAAGCGGCAGCATCTAGAACACAATGCGGAGCTGCGATTCAGGAAGACTGTTCAAGAGACGAATCCAGAACAATACTGGAGAGCGCAGAACATCTCCAACACGCTCATAAATAATCCACCGTAACAAAAGACACTACAATCCAAGGTTCTCAGCGATATAAGAGCTCCAAACAAAAGCTGGTAGAAAATGGATACATGCAATGAATAGTTCGACTATTTCCTTTGCAATTCTTAAAATCCATTACTGAACATCATTTCATTGGCAAATAAAACAAGGTGCTTGTTTGATATGCGTCTAATACTGTGCGATGATGCAAAGATACAAAAAATGTATTATTTTACACATGAAAGACATACGAAACACTCCAGAGAAAGAAAAACTGAGTAAGAAAAACAGAGGATGAAGGAAATAAATCTTTACTTTCACACTCCCAACGGAAAGGCTCTTTTTATATGAGCTGTGCATCAAATCCTCCAGATGTCCAATTACATCTGCCACTGTTCTGCTCTTTAACTCAACAACTGACCATCTTCTGCTACTCTCTGACTCCTCTGTCTTTCTCTTTCTGCCTTTCTTTCAATGGAATCTGCACTGGCTTTTTATAGATGGCAAAGACAGGTCTGAGAGGTGCTAAATTTTACATAATTATGATTCTTCATCCGCTTTATGTTACTAAACAGCATTGGCGGGACAGGCTGAGTCAAAACCAGAGAGCTTGTAATGTGTGTGACGGCTGAAAAGGAAATGCACCACGTTTTAAAAGAGAGATCCTCTGAATCATGGTCTGCTGGAACATATATAGATAGGATGCCTCAAACAGAATGGGTAATTTTCAGGCCTGATTGAAGTCTTGCATCTTAAATGGAGGTGCAGTACTTCAATGGTCTTGAAATGAACAACACAAGATGTCAGAAAAGTGACTCGGACTGATCCACTGATGTAATTGGACTAAATTAGTCCATTATGTAGTCTCATTACACTCAAGATATTGACACAAAATGTACCTTTACTGGCTATAAAACAACTACGCCGCAGCCCATATGCTCATATAACGTGAAAATGCGTTTTACCTGATGACAGATCTCGTGCACCACCACCATGGTGAGCTCCATCTGATAGGAGAAGGAGGAGACGTCACGATCCAACAAGATCTTCTGCTCCACAAACACACTCAGGCCCCAGTTCTCCATGGCTGCGTACGGATGCTTCGGCACCGCCAGCAGATCTGCACACAGTGAGGAAGATCAAAGCTCAATGACGGGAAACCAACAAATACAACAAACAGCAGCTCGATCGAACCAAACGGTATTGTGACAGCTCTGTATATGAATCATCCCGCTCATTTATAAATGATGCTTTAAAACAGACAAATGTTCTTCTGTGCTACATGACTGCGCATCACAAAACGAGAGCTCTAATCCAGATATCAAGTGACGTGGATTAGCCTTTAATCAAACGCATTTATCGTCTAATTGCTATAATCAAAGATCATTGAATTTTAAACCCAAAACCAAACGCGGCAAAACAAGAAGGCACGCCGCTCCGTAATCATATTTCCCTCCAAACATATTTAAAATAGCTTCTTCGCTCAAGTCAGTGTATCAGTGACACAGCAGACGGCGAATCAGCTGTTTAAACGCCTCCACCTCCATCAACCCGACTCAGGAACCATTCATATGCCAATGAGAACAGAAGCAGTTAAACCTCTGGCGCTGTTAAATCCACATCTTATAATCAGCCACAGAGGAAGAGGAAAGCTGTAACATGATTATCCGCCGGGCTGGAGTGTGTGTGTGTGTGTGTGTGTGTGTTATTTGCATGTTTCATGAATTGGGCTGAAAGCAGCTGCAGAGTTTTGGAAGGAAGCTGTAATCGTCATGGCGACTGATAAAGCTGCAGGGCTGCATGGCGGGGAAAAAAAAAAAAGCTGCATTAAAAGTGAGCAGCAGTAAGACGCTTCACAGATAATGACGAGCCCCCATTAGGATAGTACATTCACACATGATTAATATTTCACTTTTACGCAGAAATGATGGAGTGACGAGCTCATTCAAGAGGCAGAGAACAATGAAAACAGCAACGCAAAGGTGAACGATTGAAGAACAAATCAGAATCAGACAGAGGAGGTTTAATTGGCCATTTTTAACATTCTTTATGGACGAGAGACTTGATGCTCTTTTAATTGGGCTTTTATACAGACTCATACTGCAATTACACGACCGATGCTCGTAAAGAGAGAGACAAAAGTATTTGTACTTTTAACTCATCTGTCACAAATTTCGAGATACAAAGCCAGACCAAGACTAAACACCTCAAAGCCCAAATCCAGATCATTATGTAAATATGACAATCCGCTGTTATATATCTAGGTTCTTTAACAGTATCCTATTGTTTGAAAGTGAAACAGATAGACTCATGTTAATACTATGTACTGTAAGTAATCATTATAACCAGGCATATTGCCTCCTATAATATGCATTATCAGGAAAAAATCTGGATTCTGAGGCTGCAAAAAATCTAAATACTGAGGAAATTGCCTTTAAAGTTGTCCAAATTAAGTCTTTAGCAATGCATATTACGAATCAAAATTTACGTTTTGATATATTTATTAAGAAAATGTACAAAACTTCATTTCGGCTATCGCTACAAATATATCCGTGCAACCAGTGACTGGTTTTGAGTCACATACATGAAAACAGTAATCATTTTGTAAAATGATATTTATAGAAGTGCCAAAATATTACATTCTAGTATTATATTCTAGGATATCCACAGTCCTTCTATTTTGTGGAAATCAGTCTTACCGCTGTCTGCTGCTGTATGTTACTATAAGGCACAATAACCGTAGTTGATATGTAAAGCTCTACTCTTTTGGATTGAAGAGGTTCATTTTGACAGCGCCGTAACATTGCAGAAACCATGATGATGCAAAGTTGGAGAAATTCCACATTTCCTGTCATTCACTCTTTCACATCTGCTATTAAAGGAGTCTGGTGGAATCCATAAGGGGAAGATGAAGGGACAAAACAGAGGGGGTGTGTAGAGCGGGGCACAGTGAATGGCAGGAGACGCAGTACCAAGAACGTCTGGAAAAACTGTAAGATCAAAATAAACAAACAGCTTGTGTTTTCAGAGAGCAGAACCTCCACTAGCTCCACCAAAGCAATTATTCATCACGTTTCTCACACCTCAGTCAGTTTTACACAAACACACGCGCACAGCTTGAGGTCTAGTTCTGTCTGGGGGTCTGCGTTACCCGTGCTGCTCTTTGAGGCTGTTTTAGGGCAAGCGGTCCTGAGGCGACACAGGAAATATGGTAGAAGAAGGCGGGAGGAAGTGAACGTGAAGCTTTTCTCACAGCAGGGTTCAGTCTGCCAGCGCGCATCTGTTCTCTGGTAACGTTCTCTACTCAAAAATCAGTTACACACTTGTCTGTATATAGAGCGGCAGAAGAGAAAAGAATTTGAATCTATGCATTTAGCTTCTCTTATGTGTCTCCCTCTATTCATCTGTCTGTGTCTATCTCTGTGTCTGGCCGCTATTCGGTGTTTTAAAGTATGTCATTTTTAGCTTTATTGTCAATACGTGTTACAGGTTTCATCTCAAAAGATCCCACAGCCTAGTTTTTATGATATTCTTGTTTATAGACATGACTCGGCTCCATTCTTCAGTGTTCAGTAAAGCGTTGTTTTCACCAGATGAAAGCAGAAAGTTTGATAGTTTTAAAAAACTATTATTGCGCAGCTCCTCAATAATACATTGTTTGAGGCACCGTTTAGTAATACAAGTATCTCAGAAAGACACATACACTTCGATGCTTAGCTTTTTCAAATCAATAAAAATTAGACTTTCTTTTCAACAGCTGAAGGGCAGAAATGGCGCTATATGTGACATAATCAGTGTTCAGAAACACTTGGTTAACGAACATCACCTTCGAGCGCAATTCTCCCAACAAGCCGAGACATTTCCAATTATTACATGCTATAGTTGTTGGAGACACATCGCCTCATGTTGTTATAACTCACTATGATTACACCGTGTTTGTCTCAGAGGAAACAGAGCTCTGATAGCAACAATCGCCAAACCACTGCGAAGACTTAATGATGTTTCTTCATTAGATTACTGCTCTTAATGACCATCAAGGCATCTGTGTTTGAAGTAGCTGTCCATGAACACACCCAGTGCTGGTTCTTTTGATGCGAGATCTGTGCGTGAGGGCATGTAAGGGCCGTTCATTAGCAACCTGCTTATTCAACCTCAATGCACTAAAAATACACTTCGCGAAAAGGAAAGATGCATGAATCTGTTTACCCTATTTACCCTGGAATACTCAATCTCAAACAGCTGCTGCAGCTGAGTGAGAATTATGACCATTGAAATTAAAGCTTTACATGCTCATTAAACTGAAATATAATGTTATTGCTAACTTCAACTTAAAGGAATGGTTCACCCAAAAATGAAAATGACACCATAAATTATTGCATTGAGGGTGAATAAGCAGGTTAATGAATGGCCCAGAGAATGCATGTGCTCATAAAATGTATATGCAGAGGATATGTGAACCCCCTGAAGGCATATAGGTTAGTTTTTATGTTGCGGCACTTGCGGATACATCCAGTTTACAGAGCTATTTACGAGCATTATCAAGCCAGGATGAATGAAAAAAAAAAAAAACTCTGACTGTGTTCATCTGAAAGAAGAAAGTCATATACAGCTAGGATGACTACTGAGTGAGTAAAATACGGATAATTTTCAAACTTGGGTGAACAATTCCTTTAGCAAACATTTTATTTTATTCTCTGCACTACATACGTAGATTTCTAAGACACTAGTTTCAACACCGGACTTTTGTTTTGTAATAAATCGTACAGCAACAGAATAGCATATAGAAGCTGTTAAAAGCCCGGAAACAGCGACAATAGCAAACGTTCAATACAGCATTAGCGAGCTCAACACTTTAGGCTTTACACACTTCAGCTGTTAATGTTATGAGCTCTGTCTTCTGTTTAATTCTGTTGCTCAGATAAGAGTTAAACCGACCTAACTTCTGTTCTAGATTCTTTAACAGTGAGTCTGTTTAGCATGTTGATTTGATAAAGGTCCAACCTGTCCTCTAAAGGGGAGCGGATCCATCTGCAGGCCTTTATTTATGGACATGGTCGGAAATACAGGCAGGGCTGAGCAACAGCAAACTGGTATGGCATGGGCAAAAACACATGAATAGTTCTGAGAACAAGCGAAGGTCAGTCGACAGCAAATGTGATCCAAGGGGGCTAGACAGAGCTACGAGCAATAATCCAAACAAGGGCTAAACGATATCTGAGTGGCGAGATGAAAGGGTAAATCCAGTACCCAGGCTGGGTCAGCACACGTGAAACAGACGAGGTAATACTAGGGACCTAGACTTCAAACTGGAATGGCTTTGTAATAGATAGATCAATAGAGTTTAAGTAGCGTGTGGCTGACTGGAAGTAGCTGTGTAATCAGGTAAGCATGCGATTATTATTGGAATCAGGTGTGTGTGTGTCATCAGTGCAATGGGTAATGGGAACTGAAGTCCAGAGAGAAATACAACAGTGTAGTGGTGCAAAAGTCAATGTGAAGAGGGAGTGACATCTGGTGGTGCACAGAAGTTTGAGGACCAGATTCGTGACAAAATCATCATTTTGCATTATTTCTGTAGGTTTAGGAGTGGGTTTGGTGTGGTCATTCATACCTAGTACAATATGTACAAATTACAATGAGATCAGTGTAAAAAGTCCACTCATTGCATTTAAATAAACACGCATAATGACAATCATACGTCACTTCACGATGACAGAGACAACACTGTAATTACTTTTAAACAACTTGCTTTACTTAACTTTAAAAATGTAAACTTAACTTTAAAATGTAAACATAGGTCGTCATTAGGTGATTGCACAAATAACCTATATGGTCGTTTTTTTGTTGGAGGACAGGCTCCGAAGGTCTGACAGAACAGCTGTTCACTTTCACACACTCTCTCATCATATACATCTACTTTCACCTTCAAAAGTCTTACAGGATTACAGACAGAACATCCATCAGTGGATTAAACCGATTAGAAACGGATGTACGTAAGTGTACCGAGTGTGTGTTTCTCTTGTGATTTGACATTTAGATGTTTCAATTCCGTCTTGTAGTGAAATTTCCAAAAACCCTTTCTTTAATTTACCAGAGGTTCCAGCTTTCAGTTGTGGTTTTCACGTCTGTGCATAATTACAGCACAATTCATTTTTGTTATTAGCCTACTTCTGACTATAATAAAACACTTATCAAGTCTTGTCAATGTTCTCAGGGGGACATTCTTGCTTTAGCCCCACCCACAGTAAAATATCTTTGGTCCAAAATCACTACACCACTTTTTTTTAATAGGATGGTTTGCCAACAAATGATCTGGTCATAAAGATAGAATTGTATCTAATTAATGACATGATGCACCAATTAATTATACTAAGAAATAGCTTTATTCAACATAGAATTTATCACACATAAGGCTTTATTACACATTTTTGTATAATTGTAAAGTTAAAATGTGTGCGCATTGTTTTCAAAAGTGGCATTAGATTTGGCATTTTAAGTATATTTTCAAATTCAAACTCTTACTCATGTGATGTTGCTAAACTATTTCAAAGTCCATAAAGGTGCATTTTTTGAACACTAGTTCGTCACTGATGAAACACGCTGGTTTGTAGCGAAAACGGTTTTACCGTATTACTGCACAGTTTAAATACAATCAGTTCTTTGCCAAGCATGGTAATATATAGTTTAATATCAAGATAATACAGTTAACACCTAAAACAGCTCGAGTTTACTGCTTTGAATCAATCTTGTTGTCTTTTTTTGCATATATTACGGAGCCCTTTGTCAGCACGCAGAACTGTGCTTCATTCGTCGGTGGTGCTGGTGTGAATCCGGTCTGCATTTAGAGAAGGTTCAGAGTGTTTCATCAGCACCTGATCAAACAGACTTTCATGTTGAGATGTTCTTTTTCTAGTGGTTTCTACCCAGTTAAATCATGAAGGCCTAATGTGAAATGTTTCCCGACTTTAAAATCTCTCACCTGGATATTAATTATCAAAAAGATCTTCCCAATTTGCATTGGTTTTTCTTTAGATGTCTCTGCGTGTGGAGACTCGGTTTGCAGCTTGGTAATTGGTGCAGTTTTGTTGCCTAATTGGGCCACAAATTTCACCTCGGTATGAAAGCTGTTTGACGGTATCACCCTGCTGAATGAAGTTACAGACCTAAAATGATGTGTTTTTATTAATTATTATTTCAGACGCATAAAATATGTGCTAATATGTGTTTTAACAACATGCTGAGACTTCCCGATTAAATCATGATGAGAATGAGGTGGATTTGTTGTGTTGATCTCACTTTGTGGATCCTAGATTCACCTTGACTCTGTATTTCTCACATATTCCTTTTTATGGAAAAAAGTCTGTGTTTTCTTTATTCTCGCTTTGTTCACCCAGTTCAAACTGTACTGAATTTTATATCCCAGTGCAGTGTAGAGAAGTCAATACAGGGTCACGACTCCTGCTTGTCAGTTTCTTTGTCTTCAGAGACAGTCAAACTTGACAGAAACCAACAAAAATGATCATTTGAAATGGTCTGGAATAAAGAAGAGCTGAATGTCGGCCCTCATTTAACACTGACCTTTATTAAGCTCGGGCCGAATGCACTTAAAGCACATGAGGCCGAATATGAGAAAAGAGGGGTAATTTTGAGTCTCTTGTGTTCATGGTAAAGTGGAGAGACTCGTTCTCGGTCCACATCACCCCTGACGCCCTGCGGTCTGCTCTCACATCTGAGCGCTTAACGCAGGCAGCGGGGCAGAAGAGAGCGGCCCTTCGTGGAGCTGCAGCGGTGCCTGAGGAGAAAAGCCTCCAGAGAGGGTCAAACAGATGCTCTCAGCTCGTCTCATTATCACACAGTTCACTCCACCTCTCCATGACGCTCTGTGCTCGTCTCACACATTCACTAACGATATCTCCAACTATCCTTCCCCCCTTCAACAAGACGGCTGCGTTACTGGAAACTGTTCATTAATACTAACCTCCAATAAACCATTTGACAGCTTTAATGCTCAGGATTAGATTTCTGAAAATGGTTTGGGAGATCGGTTTAAAGCAATAGTATAATAAAATTTTATGGTTCAGAGTTGCTCGTTCATAGCTTGAATCTTAATGAAGTAGTTAGCTTTGTTTTAATTAGGCTGGTCTCAGGAAATCCATTAGGAGACCTAAAAGTAGATGCGAAAGAGACTATGCTGATGTGAAATAAGCTGTGAAATGAATGTGTTTTTGTGGGTTTTGATGCTAGATTTTTTGTATTAATTGATAACTAATTTTATACATTGAAACTTAGTCAAATGGTTCGTTACAATGTTAGTAGACGCTTCTTAAAATCACTGTAAGTTGTTAGATGTTCTTCTCACAGTCATCTAACGTAACGTCCTGAGCATTTCATAACCCTTTTTCATTTACGGGCCGTATCATTCCCAGACTCGACACCTATGAATGTTCTTCAAACACATTCCCGGTCTCTCTCTCCTCACAGCCTCCATCAAACCCACAGTGTTCCCGTTCTTAACCTGATAACACAATCAATCGCAATTTCAGCCAGTGTGAGCTACTATAAGCGCTATTACATCTCCAGCTGGAGCGTCCCGCTAGTATCAGCTCTCTCTAATGATGTCTGCGGCCCGTTCTGCTCATCCACAAATCACAGCCGCTGAAATGGAGAGAAGTCTTTAGAGGCGAGAGGCAATAACAGTGAGAAGTGGTCAAATTCAGGTGCTCGCTACAAATCAGAGCCGCAGCGGAGCAGAACGCAGGGACACAAACAGTTTCTTCTTCTTCTGGGCTCCAGCGAGAGAGCACTCCGGACCGGGTGGAATTATTATGACACAGATCAGTGAGCCACAGACACTGTCCTGAAACACTCCAGCGCTTTTCTGCTCTCCATTTGCTATTCGTCTTTATCAGTAATTGGAAGGAGGGGGAAAGGCGAAGCTGCTTGTTATTTGACTTTTTGTCTGTCTGCTGACACCGGGAGCCGCGCTGATGTAGGGATGGAAAGTGTACGAAAGGCAGAAATAGAAAAATATTCAAAGCCGTGAACTTGCACTTTAATGTGTGTGACTGTGAAATTATCAGCAGAGACTGCTGGGAAGACACAGCATATTTACTAAAGCGCCGAGGGACGGCTGAACAGAAAGAGAAAGAGCTCCGAAAATTCCCTCAGTTCTAGTAAACTATTAAACTGCATCGTAAGACTCTTTCACAGCAGCGCACAACAAACAGTGTGCTACAGCCAACGTGTTGTAGGGATAATTAATAGATGCTTTTCTTTCGGTACTTCCTGAAAATGTCCATGAAAAACAATGCGTGGCTTTGTCAAAACCTGAAACGGAAAGGAAACCGTGTTAGTTTAAAACACGAGTCGATGCCACATATTGTTTGTTTGGCTGCTTAATTTTTCTCTTCCTCGTGGAACAGCAGGTTCCTTTCTTCTTTTTATTCCTGCCAAACTTGGTCTTGAGCCTAATTGAGCCTAAAACATTCATAAACCAAAAGCACTCCCTCAACAAAATAAACGTGAGAGGAGAACAGATGAGCTTTTTTATTTTGTTATTCTGCTTTGTTATTCTGCTCTAAGCATTCATTTCAGAACTCACGCACCGAGACATGACACAACTAGATTTTTACATTTTCAATAAAAATGAGTGACGTTTGCTTGAGTAAAATGCGATGCTATGATTTTAATGTGCTCTGAATGGAGCTTTACTGCAAGCTTTCGCGAGGCGTTTTGATTGGATGCAGGCTGTTGCTAGTATTTGTTTGCTGAAGAGTTTGTTAGCATATTGCTACTGTATGTAGTAGCTTAGCAAACAGCACTATTAAACTCTCATGCTTGTTTTGAGGGGGAGAGGAGATTTCTGGGGATTTCAACACCCTAAATTCTGGCACTCTGTCAAATAAACACACACCTCATTAGCACTCGGTGGGTAACTAGTGGCTCCCTTCACAGTTTCCATACTAACCTCAACTGTTGACCTTTGTCTAAATGTCAGGGCTGATATTAGAGGAAACAACACACAGCAGCTACAGCAGCATATAATGCAGCTTATTAATTCAGGAGAAACCAGGTCAGACTTGTTTCTGAGAATTATTGCTGATTCAACTTCACATTTAATCCTGCTGAAAGTCAAGTGAGATGTTGGCCGTGTAACCTACACAGCGCGAGCGTCAACAGCCATTGAGTCTAATGTCTGCTGGTGCTTCTCCAGTCGAGAGCAGGTCTGAGATCAGATCCGTCATTATAGAGACTCTCAAACCCAAAACACTTCAGTACCAATGAATACTCGACTGTGAGAGCTGAGCTGCAGAGATTAAAGCGTCATTAAGTGAGCTCTATTTCAAATACATAAATTAAAATTCCCTTATATGTTAAACTTTTTTATATGAAATAAAGATTATTGCCATTTAACCTGCTCTTGGAAAAAGATATTGGAAAATACTTAATTAAAGGTGCCATTTAAACACTTTTGTAGCACTCTAAAGACTACTTAATGTCATAATTTAGTTTTACGTCACAGTTTTTCTCCCACATTCTGCCACTTATTTATTTATATTAGCATATTGTTCCAGTAGTTTTAGGGCAGCAGAAATATCCTTATAATCTCAGTAGTCAAATGCTCAGAATGTCAAAGTCAACCAATGGATATTTATGTTTAAAATGGCTCGGAGATACTGAATGATTCACTTTGTTTTGATTTTGTACATGTGGAAGCAGATTTAATGCATTCCGCTGTGGGGAAAAAAACTACAGAGTAGGAAGCAGAAGCTTCAACTGTTCTCACGCAGTGTCATGTTTTATGTGTGTGTGTGTGTGTGTGTGTGTGTGTGTGTGTGTGTGTGTGTGTGTGTTGTACTGACATCATGAGTGCGGAGACCCTCCTCTCTCCTCCGCAAACATTTCCTCCCTTTCCTAAGACTGTTTGATCGTGAACTTAAACTGTCACTTTCTCACTATTTCATGTCAAAAATAAAAACGTGTGAGAAACATTTTCCTGTTTTTTTCTTGCTTTTAACTCTTCCCTGCTCATTCTAAAATTGTAAATAAGGAAGTTTGGGGGCATTCCCAGCAGGCCGGCGTGTTTTGGTCGTACACGAGCTGTTGATTTTTGATTTTTCTTCCTTAAATTCTGTCACTCTCTCAACTGAACTAGCCAGCGTTGGTCTGTTTTCTTCTACAGATCTTCAGGAAATTGTGACGTGACCTCTGCCGCTCAAGAGCTGTCATTTTTCAGTGTTTTTCAGAGCGGTCAGTCATTGGGCTCTGGTTTCCGTGCTTTGTCACGTCTTTCAGAAATGTCAAAATGTTAAAAATAGAATGAAAAGAAAAATACAGCACAGAGACGCCTTTCCTGACAGATGCTGTCAAACTGACATATGCAGTGCTGCAGTGAGAAAACTTCACTTCACTAAACTGTATTTGAATGAGAATACAGCAGCATCCTGATTTAATCTCAACTGAAATCTCAGTAGGTTTGGGAAATGCCAGCTGGCAGAAATCCTATAAATTGTGTTCCTCAGTTTCCCAGACTTCTTGAATAAATTTCAACAGATGAGGACAAAATGGTCCTACAGTGAACATACTGTTGTGTCGTCCAATTATCTGCCTGTCCAGATACAGTAAAGCTTGACGATGGATTCAGTCAGCATTTTGCTATATACCTGTAATGTCACGTCCATTTGGGGGTGGTGAACTGGACATTTAACTTTGGATATAAAAGAATGAATAAATAAAAACCACTGAATCTGAAAATGTTGGCAGACTGAAACATATTTGCTATTCATTTATTTACTTTCATAAAACAGAGCAGTATGTTCAAAAACTGAAGCAATATATTACAGTTTATGTTGACAGTCGCCCAGTCATCGTCAAGAGACTTTAATGGCTTAAATTCAAACTCTCCTTCACCCACTTTTCATTTCATTTACAAACCTTGTTATATTGTAAATTGCCTTTGATAATCTAATTTCCATGAAGCATCCGATGAATCAAAGCCTCAGTGGGCCATGATGTTCCCACAAAATCCCATCAACATAATACAGATTGAAAAAAAGTCTTGATAAAGTGTTTTAATTCACATGAGAGCCAGTAAACACACTGTTCTCGTGTTCATCTTGTTTGAGCTGCACTGCTTTTTGTATCTCAGATTGACTGGATCGAATCCCAGAAATCTCAGCCCATGGTCAAGTATGAGAGCCTTGAGTGTATGAGGTGCATTTGACACTCAGTTTAAATTATTTATCACAAAAAGATGGATGTCATCTTGTACGCTGCAACGTTCACATTTACACCACAAAATATGAACCCAGAATAGATTTTTATTCTGGACAAAAGGAAAATAAACAATATAGGAACAATAATCTTACACGTAAAAAACAAAATAACAGAACAAGAAGAAGAATAAACTGGATTTTTACAAAGTCGGTGCAGAAAAAATGTCCATTAGAGGCTAATTTAAAGAGAGATACAAAGAAAAGGTCTCAAGCTGTTTTCGTGAAGCTCTTTCATTAATGCTTCTTGGCAAATTTCTAATGGCGAGATTCAGACTTTGGTGCCTTTGTTCTGTTTCGTTGGGGCGACATTCAAAAGCACATGAAAAGAAACAGCCAGCATTAGATAAAGGCTGAAGCGCAAACACACTCACATTATCAGGGTGCATAAAGGCTCCGGCCAATCAGGGACTTCTGAGTTTCACTGGGTTTGAAGAACAGAAAGTTTGGAGAAAATTCAGAGGTGAACGCCAGTGCAGAAATGTGATGGGCATTTTCTCTTGGAGCAGTTCTTAAAGCTTTTAGGACTTTCAAAGCGCTGAAAACACCAAGGCTTCTCAAAAACACCCTATACTATCAAATCTAGACACATAAATACACACACAGTGAGAAACATCTGATCTTCACTCTCAGACTGTCCTGCAGCAGAACAAATGCGTGATAAACAAACCAACCAATCAATATCCTCCATTTATGACACATTCTTTTTCTTTTCCTCGTATCCTAGCGCTCAATAAGGCAATTGGTCTTTTGTTTACAGCGTTCATACGGCAGATGCTCCAAGACGGTCGATGGTATCGGCAGACGCTGTAATTTGTTCACGCGGGTCGAGCGACAGGCTTTTCAGACGTGAATAAACACCTTATTGTTGAATTCTTGAACCTGATGAGTGTCATTAGGATAAAGATGCATTCAAACGGACTCAATGAGTTTATATGGTGTTTCTGTTAAACATTTTTGCTGTTCCCTGTTGGATTTGCGTCCTTTCACTTAGTGTTAGTGTAGCGTTTCTTCTAACGTGCCACTGAATCTGAATGTACTGATCACTGCAGGGTAATTCAAAGCATTCCTATCACGGCTCAGCGCTGAACAAGCTCTTCCGTGGCCTAAAACACAAACATGTTGATTTGGATGAAGACACACAGTCAGCAGAGGATCTGCAGCACAATGAGAGTGAAGTGAATACTGATCAGCCGCCATCTTCATCAGATCAGCTAGCTGGAAATTTTTGCTTGCTTTGGCTGGACAGGATAGAAATGGGAAACTAGGAGTTGTTTCAGAGAACGATTCCCAGAGTGTTCACAGCTTGAATTGTGTATCTGTGAGTCCTGGATGAAAGTTAAATTGAATCTGATTCGTATGGCTCTCTCTTATTCGCTGTTTCTCTCCGAGCACCATGGAAACCCATATGACTCTTTGATCTGGGCGGATCTCGGCTAATTGACCGGGATGTGAGCAGGATTTGGTGGTAACCTGCTGCTCTCCCACTGTGCATGAAACATTTCTGCTCTAGCTTTGCTTAAGCCTCTCTTACACTCTTACAAAAGCAATGAGCACTAATTTTCAAGAAGTTAACTGCATTATGACATTTTTGAGTATATATGTATGGGATATAATGCATATCAGGGATGTAATGCTGTTCAGCATTCAAGCCTAGATTTTTGACCAAATTTGTTTTTTAAAACATTTTTCCTACTGATCTGTCTTGTGTTCTTGGCATTTATCTGCTTTTACAGTCACTATGTTGATGCTTTTACACAGAAGAGTCCATTTACACAGACTGGAAGCATCAAAGCTATACTTACATAACACTCTAAATCATACAAAAAAATTACAATTCTATCACCCTCATGCTCAGAAGCGTTTTCGCAAGACTCGAAAGACACTGAAATATTTCTCTAAATATGTTATTTGGAACGACATGAGGATGAGCAAATGAAGTTAATTTACATTTTTGAGTTAACTGTCCCTTTAATACTATTCTTTTGTTGCTTTGCAAACCCCGGTATTTTCTTCAGGAAATGCAAATGTTGTTGAATTCATTACTGCTTTTCTCTGTAGAAATTGCCTTTGGCCAGCGGCTCACATTCTTCACATCTCTTGAACCTCCGCGGGAGACTGATGCAATTGTCATTCTGAGCGCGTTAGGTTTCGGTGGTAAAGCAAATACGACAGCGTAAAAAAAAAGAATGCAACACTTTCCATCTTGGCATCTTTTCCTCTCGAGTTGCTCCTGAGCTACAGTGCTAAACGGCTAAAGCTAGCGCTCACTGAAACATTTCTATTGATGACGCAAACATACTGCAGTTCACACCAAGCAATATTTAACGTGAAAAGAGATAAAAGAAATCAAAACAAGTGTGAGAACCGCCTTCTATAAGTGCTACACATATACATGCATGACTGAGACTGTGACAGAATGAACAAACTCCGTCTCTGCCTGTCCCAAGCCGTGGGTTTGAAACTCTTTTCTTTCTCTTGTTTGGATGTGTCATTCTGTCTTCGGGAGAAATCTGTTTGCTTTTAGCAGCACATTGCAACAGCTCCTCACTGACTTCACATTGACAGGAGAGGGATCAATCTACAGCGCTGCGACAAACCCACCGACGCCTTGACAAAGACAGACTATCAGCATGTGTTTGTGCAGAATCTGAGGAAAAAATGAAAATTATCTGCCTCAAGGGTCTTCGACTCGATTGCGCTAAAAAACGCATCAACCGTGTGTCGAGCAACGAGAAACGCGCGCTTCAAACTGAAACGCTAAAAAAGAGAATTTGCTCTTTGTGAACATTTACACGAGTTCAAACGCTTCAGCAATGTGAACAGATTGATGCCATCTGACTAAATAAAACAGGGGCGAAAAAAAGGGGTTTTTAAGATTCAAAATGGAAAGATATATATTTGAAGAGAGAGAGGATGAATGGATAGATAGATGGATGGATGGCTGCATCGCAGAGCACCTGTGCACCCATCATGCTTGAGCACTTTCAGGCCGAGAGGGATTGTGGGTCCAGAAGGCTGCTGACAGAGCGAGCGGAGAAACTAGCGTGAAATGGAGCAAGAGTGTGGAAGAATAAGCAAAAAAAGAAAAAGAAGGAAAGAAAAGAAAGGAAAAAGGACAAAAACTAGCGGGTTCAGTGTAAGTGAAGCTGGTGAAATTTAGGCTCTTTGTTAAATATGTATGAGCGTTTTGAGTGAAAGAAGCTGTTTTAGCTGTTTGACTTCTATCTAGAGCGACTCCAGTGTCACCATTCCCACTGAATGACTTTGACATCGACCTGCTGTTAGTCTGAAACACCGAATCCGGCACATAAAATACCGTGGAATCAAGCATAAGATTCAATTTACTAGTTTGTTTTTATATAAGAGTGTTTTTAGTGTGATGAACTGAGCTCAGAAACGGTGTTGACAGGCTACAAACTCCTCATGATTTACAGTAGTTTAACTGCGGTCACGCTTCTAAGTCAAAGCTGCTGTGTTACTAACAAAAAGAAGCTACTTGAAGAAATACGAATCGATATCAATTTAATAAAATTGTATACACTTTATGCAGCGCAGCGTAGCATATTGACCTGGCACAAAAACAACAAGGATCTCAATTTGGATTATAAAGTCAGAAGTAAATACATATAATTACACTAAATCCTGAATCGATGTTTCACAAAAAGACGTGAAGTATTATATCACCAGATACACACCCTCATGTCACACGAAACATGTATGACTTGTAATGCAAAACTTTCTGTTAAATTCTGTTAAGCAAACAGTTTTGGTTAACATTGACTTTAACTATATAGACAAAAAACAAAGGGAACGTTCACCCCACAATTGTCCCTCCATAGACAGCCACACAATTACCATGTTTAAGCCCCAGAAAGGTAATATGGATATAGTTAGAATAGTTGCATGTGGTTATTACATTGTTCTCTATGGGAGGCCTCAGAGACCTCTCTGATTTCATTAAAAATATCTTAATTTGTGTTTTGAAGATGAACGTGGTCTTGCAGGTTTGAGGGTGGGTAACAGAGAAGAACATTTGTTTTGGAATGACATGAAGGTAAGAATATGATGACAAAGTTCATGTTCATTTTGGGGACATTGTCAGTTTGAATAAACAGATTCAATGGAACCAGGATTGAGTTGAGAGAGTAAATATTCTACGTAGATTCTACACAAAAAATTGGTTTTCGACTGCGCTCTACCAGCTCTACCTCACAGCTGAACCAAAACCAGGTCCAGTAGCAAGATAATCAACCTTCTAAACCAATCTGGATCAGCTAAACACAGCTAAAACATTTTCTACCATTCCAGGGGAAAAAAAATGGTGGCATCAGGTCTAGTTCAGGCAAAAACACACAAAAAACAAGGCAGCATAATACAACATACTGAGACAAGAATATATACTTTGATATGGCAGACAGTTAAAGATCACGTCATGTTAAATTATAGAAGACTGTATTATAGAAGTAAATCGCAGATGACTCAGAAATGAAACCTTTTCAAAGTCAGAGGATAAATATTTGCTGAAGATCTCACTGAGCGAGACGGGAAAGAAGGGACAAAGAGATGAGAGTCATTGCCAGGTTGAGACAGAAGCCTGTTTTCAACGCACGTATTCGACAAACCCCTGGAGTGAAGAGCGATCTGGAGAGGTCTATTATAGTTGAGGAGGAGCGGGAAAACACGAACAACTCTTCAACCGTGAAAGAGGTCAGGCGACGCACACACATATGCAGAACCAAGAGTTTCCTTTGAATATGTGTCTTTGACTTAAAGCGAGGACAAGACACAAGCCTAGACACGCTGAACCAGAGCGTTTATGTGTGCTAACCGCAATAGAGCTGTCAAAAGCCACAGGAGCGAGACGGAGCGCTGACCCCAGAGACCCCCGGAGACCCTCAGTGACCTCCGAGCCTGGAAACTGACAGACTGAGAAATCCACAGTGAAGCCCACAAAACTTTCTGACCTGTAACTCAACAGCCGCCCTCCTCGGAGAACAGAGGCCGGGTCACATCGCTCGAGAAGACAAGAGGACTTGACAAAGAGGATAGAAAACACACCAAAAAGCTGATTCAGAAAGAGAAGAGAGCACTCGAGAGAGAGAAAGACAAGAGCACTCGAGAGGAACATGCAAATGTAGAGATGGGACAAGGAGAAGGAAGAGTGAGACGGAGAAACATATGGACGAGTCTCACAGATGGTGGAGACATGCGGTCAGACACAGAGAGACAGCGATAAAGAAAGAAGCGGGTTTGATCTGCTCGCGTGTGTTTCAGTAATAATCGGGCTCCTGGGAGACACGGGCCACACACTTTAATAAAATACTAATGAAATGCTTCTTGAAGATGGCTAAGGGCTGTTTCTTCAACTTCTAGCACTTTTATATTCCAGTTCTTGACTAGCAGATTAACAGATTTTCTTTCTCTGTTATATTAAAACATCTTGGAAACTTTTTTTCAAATACATTTAATTCATACATTTTACTGTTTTGCTGTTAATCCAGTTAATAGTTAAAAACTACAAATCTGTCACCCTCGTCCCAAACCCATAAGATCTTTGTTGATTTTTGGAGTAGATATTTCATCTGAGAGCTTTCAGACCCAGCATAGACAGCAGTGCAACACGTTCGAGGCCCAGAAAGATGGTAATGCCGTCGCTAAAATAGTCCATGGTTTAACCTTAATTTTATGAAGCCACGAGAATACTTTTAGTGTGCAAATAAAATAAAAATAGCGACTTCATCCAACTATTTCTTCTCTTTCTGAGCATTCACGACAATATCAGTACGCGAAAAATGGAGCTAGCGTACCTTATCACCATGACTCCATGCATTATGTGGTTGCTAGGCTGGTTTTTAATTCGGTTATTTTCATATGTCAGGATTTAATTTTAAAGAAAAGGTCAGCGAGGACGCAGACAGAGATCTCCGAGAGACGGAATTAACACAAAACTTGCAATTAGCTCCAGAATAATGTCACAGTGCTTTGAGTCTCACACCGAGACGGTAAGAGAAAAAGAAGCCAGACAGATATACAGCTCCATTAGAGAGACGGGACACTGAATTTGATGTCAGATGATGATAATATTTCTAGCCCAAGGCAACAGTCAAGCTAAACGAGTATGAAACGGTTAATTACGGTCACAACAGGAGCCCCTCGAGGAGAAACGACCCACCACAAAAAACACACGTGAATTCATTGGTTGAGACAAGAACTGCAGAGGTCAAGTGTTATTTGAGCTAATCCGGGGAGGAGAAAATCTCCGTTCGTATCTTAATGATGATCTTTATTTGAAATGATACAGTATGTAAATGCGAAAGAATTCTTAATACCGGAAGCCAAGATTCGATCTGAGATCTAAACTCCAGCCAAAACTCAACTGGCGACG
This sequence comes from Puntigrus tetrazona, assembly GCF_018831695.1. NCBI lineage: Eukaryota > Metazoa > Chordata > Actinopteri > Cypriniformes > Cyprinidae > Puntigrus > Puntigrus tetrazona. The sequence goes on along the minus strand of NC_056702.1, from coordinate 12,097,060 downwards.
ATAAGAACGCTTTTTTTAAGTCAGCGACAATTGACAGCTCAGAACTGTTGTTGACTTCAGACGGTTTCTGTGTGTTCGGAAAAGCGTGACTGAAGCCGGCAATAAGTGATTTATACTCGTTAGGTTGAATAATTGTTATTGCGTAAAAAGTAAACTGACTAACAAAGACAAATTTCACCACTATGCATTTCTCAAGAGTATATTAGAAGAAAAATCACTTTTAATGGTATTTTCCACACACACACACACACACACTTGTAACTAAATTGTCAGTTCAGTTCGAGCTTTGATGTGCAGAAGTGCTCAGTTACGTCTATTTTTATCACAGTTTCTAAGGTATTTTTGAGCAGTTATAAAATCACAACTCTATATTTCGACGCAGCGGTGCACCAATTTATCTCGTCTTCCAGCAGAACGCTTGATCTAATAACACACGACACGTGAAATGATTAATACAATTACTCCGGAATCTAACCAGCCTCATTATTTGCTTCGACTTCCTGAGCGATTCAATTATTTGCTAAGCATTTAAACAAATACGCGTTGAAGCTTCGGCCCTTAAGGTTATTACACCATATCGTGTTTTTAAGCAGAATAAGTATAGGCTTGCTGGGTTTTCAAATGCTCACAGGTCTCAGCTTGTAGTGTCGGGTATATTGTTACGGCATCGTATAATAATCAGTTTCAGTTTTTGTTTTCAAAAAGTAACATCATTTAACCTCTTATTCTTCAGTCGACGCACAGACTGCCCCTGATTGTTTCTTGATGGGGGAAATCAATGAGCTGTTTGGTGTATAAATCAAAAACACAAGCTAAAAGCCTAATTATTCATAGGCTGTTAAATCTTTAATGTCCTGAGTTGTTGTGACAATTTTTTATGAATCATGCATAGCATGCTGTTGATGCATCTTTTAAGTGATATTCAGCGTTGAAATCTCTGACTTTCCAACTTTATATTTGGAAAAGAGCAATTAGGAGCTTTTTGTTTGTTTGTTTATTTAAGTTTTTAACTTTTGGATGTCAAGGATTCCAGATTTTCAGAGTATTTCTTATATATATATATATATATATATATATATATATATATATATATATATATAATATATATTTATAATACATTAATTATTACTATTTAACATAAGAATTTTCTATGTTAATATATTTTACAGCATACTTTATTCTTGTCATAGCAAAATTTTTATAAGCTATTGCTTATTGATCAATAGAAAATCCAAGACAACAGCAGTTATTTGAAATAGGAATCAAAAAAATGACCCCAAGCTTTTAAATGTTAATGGTAATTAATAGTGTATGAGAAAAATATTAAGAGTAATACATAATGCCAAAAAGCAATTTGTTCCTTAATTAAATATTTTTAGCTGTCATAAAACAAAATAACATGTCAAATATTAATATAATGAAATATTTAATTAATATTAAGCAGTGCTGTCAAATGATTCATCGCGATTAGCTGCATCCAAAATAAATGTTTTTGTTTAAATAATATGTGTATTGTGTATAGTTATTATGCATATGTAAATACATACATATGTATTTAGAAAATATGTACAGCTATATTTATATTCATGTAATTTATATTACACAACATTTTTTCTCTAAAATGTATACATGCGTGTGTGTGTATTTATATAGAAATATAAAATATACAACAAACTATTTTGGATGCATTTGTCACAAATCCAGATCAATTGAACGTTAGAGCGATTAATCATAAATAATAGTTAGACAGCGCTATTAATTTTAATTTAATTTAAATATTCTTGCATGGTAACATTAGAATGCTATTGCGAGAATAACACACAACCAATCAGGCGTGAATTCCCCTTTAAATCTTTCTCTCGTTAGCATTTCATTCAAATCAAACAACAATTTTAGCAGACCACAATTTCATATTTTTAACAGCACAGTCCTCTGAACCTGGTCTTATCAGTCTTTATCTCTTCTGGGGAAGAAATGGGAGGATGAAGTGCGGTCAGCAGGAGGAGTGACCGTGTGCTCTCTCATTGTTTTGTCAGGGTTCAGTGTGTGTGATGTGCTTTTTATAGCCGTGTGTTATAGATTTAGCCGCTGTAGCCTCTGGCCGCAGCCACTGGCTGATAGAGCGCTGTGATTGGTCAAGGCCTTCCAGCCCAGCCGGCCGCTCGCCCTCTCGGGGTCGAGACAATTAAAACATAAAGACAGTCTTCCTCGCTCGCCGGACCGGAGCTCTTTCACCTCATCCACCCTTCCGTTCCTGACTAGATCTAAACATTGGCGCTCTTTAGCCCTCCATCATTTATCATCTTTCACCATTGTCTCTCTCTTTCTCCCGATGGCGGTCCTCAGCTCCCTGAACGCTGTTACATCACCACACAGCAACAGATGAGTCCGGACTGACTGACGCTGCTGTGGGATTTACCACATCGATTCTGCTCATATGCACACACACACACACACATTCACGCACGCACGCTGCTCGAACACATGCATACACATGTACACATACAAGATAAACGCTCTTAATTACACATGCATGCATGAGGCACTTTGTGTCCAAGCAAATGTTTCATGGAGAACACACACACACACACACACACACACACACATGCACAGGGGTGATGGCAAGGACACAACCTCAGGCCATGTCTATTTGTGTTTGTTTATGTTAATATTTCCGTGTCTTTCATTATATGCAGCCACGTTTCGGACAGCGAGTTTCTGTCTTCATTTATTTTTAAGCAGACCTCAATAATTCTAAAATAAATTGTGATTAACCCTTTAGGGCAAAATAGGTCGTTTTTCAAATTTTATTTATTTAACTGCAAAATTATAACAAAATGTGCTACTTTCAAGTGCAAGGTGCTTTTTGGTAAAAAAAAAAAAAGAAATCATGCACATGCACAGGCTCATTATAGCGATGCACACACCTGCACAATTTTATGAGTCACTTCAGCTTGCACAGGCTACGATGCACACACCACAAATGAGTCACTCAGCTTGCTACCGAAGTCTCGTCAAAAATCATCACAAACTAGACTCTTGTGCTGTTTACTCCTCTTTCGGCATGTTTTTGTTTGTTTTTGTTTATAATTTTATGCAATCCAATACTCCGCGTTTCCTATTTTCCATTTTTCTCTCTACTTCGTCCACGGAGCCAGGAAATGACCGCAATGGGCTAAATATTGCTGAAAAACGCATGTTGTCAGGAGCAAGTCTGATATAGTTATAGTCACGTGAATAAGGCTTGGCTAAATGCGTCTGCGCCGACACAGCCAGATTAAAAGAGTTAATTATGATTAATCCTACCTATTTGAAGTTCGCAATTATTGCAATAATTTCACATTTCATCAATTACTGTAGAAACGACGTGATGAAAGTCTATTTTTAATATTAGTTTAATGCAATCATTTTAATAGCAAGTATCACTGATACCAACTGACATCTCTATGAATTTCTTTTCTTCATAATTAACTGCTGACTATAGCCTTTCAACACACCAGTATAATTAAGATATCAATTTAACATTATAATATATATATATATATATATATATATATATATATATATATATATATATATATATATATAAAAAGTCAACTTAAAATAATCTTTACATAAACCAATTATGATAATGTCACATAACCCTTCAGCAAGGCAATACAGCCCAATTTAATAAAGTCAGCAAACACCAAATTCTAAAGTAAAGAAGTTACTGATTTTCTCTTTTTTTCCTCAAAACGATGTAATATACATGCCAGACTCCAAGACAGAGAAGAAGACATGGAGCATGTGCATATGCACGCTGTATACAGGAAAACGAACATGGAACAATACATCAGTTAATCTGTGTTAAACCGTTAGCTTAACCCAAATTGAAAATTCGGTCATTAATTACTCACACTCATGTCGTTCCAAAACCCGTAGGACCTTCATTCATCTTCAGAAGATATTTTTGATGAAATTGGAGAGCCGTATGAGCCTCCATAGACAGCCACACAACTGAAATGATCCCAGATCCAGAAACGTAGTAAATATATCAGCCCACAGTCCATGTGACTTTGGTGGCTCCAAAAAAATTATAAAAGTTATCCTAAGACAAGAACGCATTTTGGTGTTAGGTTTTAGGACAACTTTTTGATCCACTTTATATGTAATAGATTATTATGATCGATTTGACCTTACTCTTTTCTATTCCTCTATACTTGTGTGTCCCAGATCTAAAGAAACATTAATCAGGAAGCCCTTTACAGCCTGAAAACAAAATGTTCCGTATAAACCGACATCTAATCAAGCGTTCTGTCGCGCTAAACCAGATTCAAAGTTCAGCTGGGAGTTCAGTCTGAAAATACAGGATATTTGAGTAAGGCAGATGAAAACACTCATAAACCCTACTAAAGCAGAAAATGTAAGATCAATAAAACTGCAGGTGACTCACACACACTGTTCAGAGAGAGTCTGTAGTAAGAAACGTGTAATGCTAAACTGCTATTTTTTAATCATTTTATGAACGAATCGACTCAACACACCCTCAGGAAAAAAGCCTGAGGAACAAACTCTGCGGGAGGAACCTTGTTTAAACAGAAAAAGTGCTTTGCACAGAAAAACCTTCACTAAACGCTCTCCTCGATTGAAACGTCCACCTAAATGCTGCTTGTTTGAAGAATCGAAGCTTTCGTGAAGTTTTAATCAGTGGGCAAATAAAACCAGGCCAGACGAAACAGAAGAGCTGATTATGATATTGCTCAAACTCTCATTTCATGGCATATTTGCAGTAAATCAGATGCGATTTGAAATTAGTAACTTCACTCCAGACTCCAACCCACCTCAGATTTCAAGGAAAAACTTCAGACAATGAGCAGAGATTGAGAAGACGGCGATGATTACCCTCGAACGCAGACTAATTAAAAGCTTCTGCCGATCCGGTTCATCTCCAAAGCACCACGCATTACAGCCGCATCAACCCGTCACATCAACACGTCTGAAACTCTGGAGCTCTCGAGTGGAGCTTGTATCCCTCAGCACATATTCAATCTGTCAATCAGTTTCAGCTGATTCCAGTGAAGGATGTCAACGTGATGAGTTTTAAACTATACTATAAAGATTTCTATACTTTTTTGTAGATGGTCATTGAGTCATTGGTAATGCATTTCTTTTCTGTGATTAATGTACAGAAGAATGCTGGTCAGTTTCAACAGACTGATTATTAGGTTCGTCTGCATTTAGTTTGGTGTCGTTTTGAGAGCAGCGTTTGTGTGTGTTTTGTGCTTGCGTGCTCCTGCAGTGTGACGGCCGGCCTGACATATCGCCTGGCGGCCTGACGGCCCGTCTCCTCTCTGTCATAATCAATCCAATTATAGGATTACATCACACTTTATTGAACAGTCCTCTGGGAGCCAGTTTGTCCAGATCTAATCCGCATTATAAAATCAGACGCTTCTGCTATTTGTGAGGGATTCTGGAGTTTTTCACTTTGCTCTTCTCACTGAGCCCCTTCAAATCCCTCTTGAGCAGCACCGCCGTCCGTCTCAGGGGCTTTATCTTTGAAACCATTTAAAGAGGCCATAAATACTTAAATATCATCATCTTCCATCTTTTCCATAGAGCTTCATAAATCAGCATAAACAGACAGATGGCCATTAAACTACAGCTTCCTCCTATGATGGGTAGATGTGAGTCTGATGGAGAAACGAAGCATTTATAAAGGGCACAGCTCTTTGTATTTTATATATTTCTTTTTCTCTCTCTCTCTCTCTTTACGGCTGATCCTAAACGTCCAATCAGCACGAGCCGCCAGCCGTCTCACAGGTGATGAATGAGGCTCCAGTGCAGCTCTGACTAAACCAGTGACAGCGTTACTTTCTCAGACAAATGACTCTGATCTACGGCACAAACTGAGGCTGAATTAAAGACTGTAATAGGACTGAAGACGGCTCTCTGCAATCAAACACAAAAGTGGGTGAAACTAAACTTCAAACACTTTGAGCACCACACACACACACACACACACACACACACAAAGTAAAATTGCTTACAACAGCAGAAGTCTGGAGTGACGGCAAAACCACGAGCCCTGACAGCGTGAGACTCTTTGTGTTTAGCGCTGAGGTCAATATCATTAACACACACTCACTCAGTAGTGCTTTTTAGTGTGCAGTCAATATAATTTTATCTTCACCACTTTTTTTGGTAGTACTATGAACACTGCAGTGAAAATAGGTAACATAACACCATAGTACTATGCTATACATCATATTTATCAGGTACTGAATGATTACTATATTAACAGGAAAAAAGTGTCACGCTCTCATTAAAAGTATGTCCTTGTGGCACCATTTCAGGAACACCAATTATGTAAATAAATATGTTTCAACATGTTTTTCAACATACTTTTTCAAAGGACATGTATTACTATATATATTATTTTTACACAAATATAAACTTAATTTAAAGCATTAGAGCTGTGTGTGTTGTTAGATAAAGATCATTCGAATTTAGGAAACCCATATTTGGGGGGTCACTGGAATCAAAATACCATCCATTTTTCCATGAAAAATACAATGGTACTTTTTAATGATCGGACTAACAAGTCAACAATATATGTTGTATTTTGGATGTTGATATTACAGTTCAGACGTGTTTATCAAATTGTTTAACTCAGAAAGAACTGAACTGGTTAAGCAGCTTTAGCAATATATAAGAGTTTTACTAAACTGAGAAATATTATCGTCTTTGACAAATAATATATCCCAATGATTTGTTTTTGGCATTTAAAATAAATGAATCCATGTGAGAAAAAAATCCTTTTCCTCTTTTTCAGCGCTCTTTGTTTAATTCACTGTGCCTCCTACTAGCAATCCATAATAGCACCCGTTTCAAATTTAAAACAGTTTAAGACATGCTTTTTGGGGTGTTAAATAATAGCTCACAGGCCAGTATTTTGAATATTAAACGTTAAAAAAACAGATTGCGTGATTCATTGAAATGCTCTCCTACAATAAAAGATTAAATGCCTAATAATGCATATTCAGTAAGGTCAGGCACAAATATAAATGTGTTCATGACTTTTAAATACTGACTAAACAATGTAGCACCAAAGAAAGAACAGCATTGGCGTCTTTTAGTTAAACCGATGGTTGGTTAACATTATGGATAGCAATAGACCAAAATTAACCAACTGGTCTATGCCCTGTTCAGAAGGTGAAGAACTTGATCTTGATCTCGCCTTCAAGGTGTTACAGATACAGACGAGTCAGACAAGAACTGATTAGCAGCTTCAGCACACCTGCAGTACAGCCAGAATATATCAGTCCTAGCCGTAGCTGAGGATTATGGGGAAAGAAACGCCGCTCACACTGGGAAAAAGATTACACGGGACACCAAACTCAGCTGACATCACAAGCTGCCAGAAACATCACAGCCGTGTTCCCCTGCTGTATTTTTCAGTATAATCTGATGTCTGCATCCCTCAACCATCAGCAAACTTCCCTTTTAATCTCCTGAAAGAAAACAGCAGAGTTCCTCCTCGCTGTTCTGAATCTCCATCTCTGCCCCAGCTTCAGGTTCGAGTCTCAGCAGGAGGCGAGCAGAAATGATGGGCAGAATCGATGGAGACCAGAGGGCTGTAGGTTTCAGAAAGAGGCTGATAGATGAAGAGACGCAGGGTCTGTGACATCGCCTTCGGCCTGCAAACAAAGCAAGACCTCGACTCAGCAGAAAGAGTGAAACAAGGCTCCGGCTTTCATCATTTCTCAAGCGGACCGAAAACACACACAGCTGTGATTAAACACACTAAAGGTCATTGTGTTTCCTTCAATGCAGCCGCACCGCCGCTGCCAGAGCTCTGAAAGCAAGAACTCAACGCAAGAAATGACAAGTGTGACAAATGAAAACATATTGCAACACTGTGGAAATGTCGCTCTTTATACTGTACTATACTCACAAAATCACACGAGAACCCATTCGTTCCAGCAGAGTACAGTTTTGTGTGTGTGTGTGTGTGTGTGTGTATGAAGGATACAAACAATCTGTCATGATAAAAAAAATGTCATGTAGGAGAATAATTTGATATAAGTGTTGATAAATAATGGCATAACGCAAATACCCTTAAATAAATAATAATAATTATTATTATTCTTATTAGTATATCCGTCAAATAATATAAAGTCAACATTCCTCAGGCTTCAGGAACGTGTCTGTCATGCCTTAAAATGTAAGCAGGTTTCTCACCAGACTCAGGCACCGATTTAATGACATTCTGTCACACTTGTGTTTCTCACTTTTCTAGATGATGAAGGCTTCCAAGTCTAACTCGTATTGAAATGCAAAGCAAAGCTCATGTATTATTGATAGAGAAGCTGCAGACACCTGTATGTTTATTAGCATCTTCTAAAAATGAATGCGACAGCTCATGTGATTCATGACACCTGAGAAGCAGCGGTGTCAAGCGTCTGGTTTGATCATGTGACCTTGTGTATCTAATAGCTTACACACACACACACACACACACACACACACACACACACACATTCGCATTAATTCATTGTGAATGAGTTCTCCTAATGGAAAGCAATATAAAGGTCTCAGTCAGCGCTGGGAAGTTATTCAATAAAATGCGAGGAAAAGGAAGGTAATAATAGTTGGATTTATCTTTTTCTACAAGAAAAATTGAGAAACCTGATTCCTGATGCTTGTGATGAGGATTTTGGTTTCGTGCTCCAATAAGGAGCGATCTATAACCAAAATGAACTCATCAATCATACTGGCACATATTACAATAACGGATGCTGCTGGAATTAATGAATCTGAACCTCCTTCTTTTGAAAAGTCAGTTCAGATTAGCACACTACCATACACTCATACTACTGGAGCAGTGTGCACTACATGTATTGTACATGGATTTTCTGTATCTGTGGGATATATTTGGTTGATCAAACGTTTACTGTTGAATAATCTGTTTTAAATAGGAGCTAGTATTCAGTCTGTACTGCACAGTATGTAGCAACAGTATGCTATTATTCATTTTTGAACACAGACCTCCTTAAAAGAACTTCAAGGTCAAAGGTCAGGTTCGAGAGGCACTCGGAAAACACTCTGTGACTCGTTCCTCAGTGAAATAAGAGAGATGGAGAGAGTCTGTTAGCATTCATCAGACACACAGCAGTTTTGTGATTCTTTTATAATGTTCCTCATTTTTCATCTCTAGCGAGATACCCTTCAGTTTTATGGCCGTCACTTTCACACTGATGGTGAGTCGCTTTCAAAACGCCCCTCGTACGACCTTGATGATTAGCTTTAATGAATTCTAGAAGAGATTACCATTATCCTTGGGATTTTTTGTATTAAGGGCCCGACCCAGAACATTCACACAGAGAGAGACGGACAGAGACAGTCATCGAGACTCAAAATGAGGTATTTTAAAGCGCGGCTTATGCTTCATTTTTTTTAAAAGTAGTGAGGGATGATGGGTAGATTTTGTGAGCCAGGTTTGGGGGAGTAAGGACACTGAAAGAATGAGACAAAGGAAACTATAGAGAAATGACATTGTCACAGATGTTGATAATAAATAAAAATGATGACATGTAGAATAAAGCACAGTGAAGGGTGACCTTGCAAAGGACATGAACTGCAAAAACGAGCGAAGAAATGAATTCATTCAAAACAGGAAAATAAAAGACGGTCCCATTCACCTCGAAACCAATCCCTCATCTCAGAAAATATTGTAGATGTTGCATATAAACGTGTTTCTGCTGTCAGTCTTTAATATCTCAATCTCTCAGATTAATACTCGTAGTTTGATCTCCAGCTCCGGCGCTCTGTCACTGATCTCTCAAGACTGAGAAAATTACCCAGAATGCTCTGTTCTCATAAACAGAGGTGGCCGTGATAAATGTCATCATTCCCATAATGCAGTGGGGTTGAAATAAATCTGAAGGTCACAAATGTGTGATCTGATCTCTAGGTACATGAGCTTCACATGATTCAGCCAGAAGGACTTGTTCCTGGATCAACATGCAAGAAGTTCAAAAAGAGAAACAGCCAATGAATGGCGCTGGGATTTGATTGAACTGATTAGTTGATGATGGGCTGGATCTCTTCCCAGTGTCTTCCCGGACACACACACACACACACGTACACACACACACTACTGATTCTTTCAGCACTTTTAACAGCAAAAGGCAGATTAACCCATCCACATTTGTCACGCATTCGATTTCCATTTACTTTTGTCCGTATCTGTCACTCACATGCTGCTGTCAAGACTTAGAAGAGTCCGAAACGACTCGGCCTCTTTTTGAAAGGTCATTGATCTCTCTCTGAGAAGCACTTACTGTAGATCAATATCTAAGTAAGATCACGTCTCTCAAAGGATGTGCTAAATGCTACTTCAAACGCTCAGACACTTTTCTTGGACGAACAGATGATGTGCTGCATTACAGTCCTCATAGAAGCAGATTATATTGACAGCAGACACAAAACAACCAGCTGGCAAGTCAAAATTGAAATAACAATAAATAGATTTGACAGTGAAACATGTTGTTGTTTTTTAGAAAATTATATTTATTACCAACAATATAAATGGTATTTTATTTTCACACAAAATATATACTTTTTTTTAACACACTGGATGGCTCATGTAACATATTACCATTTAAAACATTATCATTGCACGTGTTTTTAAAATGTAAGCTATATATTTTAGAAATCTATACAGGCTAGTCTACATAGGCTAGTATTTTCGATGAATTTCTTCAGTTGGCTATAGTTGACTGCTCGCTCAAACTGAAGAGTCCGTTTTATCATCCCGCTCTGAGCAGCATCTTATTTGATAAACAAATTGACTCAGTGTTTGAGCACTAGACGGTGAAAAAGGCTCTTGTTTTCAACTTAGAGAATTAGCCGTCGAGTGTTTTTGCGGCAGACACATTTGTGGAGGTGAAATGTCTAAAAGAAAGCGTGTGCGAACGCTAAACCGATAACCGATGCATTTATTTATCATTCAGTGGGAGCTGAAGAGCGTCCTCACAACTCCCAAAAGCATCAGACGGTTTGATTGTTGCGTCTGAAGACACTTGTTGATGTAATGAAAGCTAAATGGATGAAGGGTGTTGTGGAGGCTCTGATTCTTCATGGACTTTCATTCGTCTTATTATTATTCTGCATGTGACTCTTTTGCGTCAAAGGCATGAAACCGACTACTGATCATCATACGACGGTATTAACTGCTACCCGACAACAAAGTCCATTTTCTCCTCCGGTTTACATCATCCCTTCTCTTTCCTGTCATTTCCTTTTTCACCCTTTCTGAGAGCGAATGAGAGGAAGAGAGAACGAGTGAAGTGTTTGGTGTCTCTTTGTCTCTCATTTTCCAGTCACAGTAGATGGCTTCTCTGATTAAGTTGCTCTAATTGGACTCTGTTTTAGATTCGGCAGGTGAACAATGGCTCGCTTTGATGAATGAGTCGTGTTGCGCTTTGGGCCGTCGCTTCTCCATCTGAGAGAAATCGTTATGCCATTAGCGACGAATCACACGCCAAGAGCCACAGATAATAAGAGCCGAGTCTTAAAGTCAAAGAAGCAACAAAGCAAATGACTTAAAATCTCCCACGTCGAATAAACCTCAAGAAGTGTGAGGAAATGCTGTAACGAGCTTTTAAAAGACGTCTGTGCGAGACCCTTGGAGGACTTGAGAGGCGATCCGTCCTTAACCCGTACGCTCTGATTTCATTTCTCTTTTGCATGAGCGGAGTGACAGAATGTCCCTGTTTTGAGACCAGAGGGGCTGCAACTGCTCCAACACTCAACACACAGATGGTGCCTTTATGTAACGCAAGCATTCATTACATCCACATCGTTTCTCATATGAAGCTGCACATCACGCTGAAATAATTTCACCCTTAAGTCTAGAGGTGACATGCGACATCACGACGAATGTGTCAATAAGGTCACCAACTCGGTCTGAAAACAAACAGTTTCTTTGCACAGGCGGCATCCTTGACGTGACATTTGAACAGCCAGACGCGAGCATCTTTTTAGCGGGTGACGAAAGGAAGGTTGTGAAATCTCCAGCCTCATTAAAGTGTTCGGCGTGTTTGAAAAGATTCAGTGAAAGCACCCAAAAAGACGTCAATCAATAGAGCAGCAGTCATGAAAAAGACTCATTAGCAGAGAGGTCAGGGTTTAAAAGATGCCGCTCCTGACCTGATGCTGTAGGTCACATGATTTAAAACAGTCTGTAAACAACTTATTGATTATTACGGATATGTCTAGCTGTATGATGAAGCAGAAGACCAGAGACTATTAAGCCATTTTTATATTTTCAGAATATTTTTCAATTTTATATTTCATTATGGCCACACCTTATTTTAGGGTTTGGCTCTTGCTATTAACAAACCATTAACTACAACTTTTGGCTCAATAAATTGTTGATATATATATATATATATATATATATATATATATATATATATATATATATATATATATATATATATATATATATATATATATATATATATATATACTGAAAGCTAAATTTATAATAATTAGCTTCACATTTATATATGTACATATAGTATGTAGCACGTATCTAAATAGTTGAACTTCTTTAAAATATAAATAATTTAATTTGACATTTTTTCAAATTGCACTTTTATAGAAAATATGTACATATATATATATATACACATATATATATATATATATATATATATATATATATATATATATATATATATATATATATGTGTGTGTGTGTGTGTGTGTATATGTGTGTATGTATATGTATAAAATATTGATATATATATATATGGACAGTAGATGCTGTTTTTTTTATACTTTTATGATTTAAAGCACATTTAATGCACAGGCACACTTCTTTTTCACATGCTAACATTACCAAGAGTGCTACATTTTCCTTACTACCACAAATATTTAGGATTTAATTACAAATTTAGTTAGTTATAGATTTAAAGTCCTTAAAAACCCTGCTGGAAATCCAGCTTAAGCTAGCCATTGTGTTTTGGTACAGTACACGCTTGCTGGTCGAAGATGGTCATTAGCTTCTGCAAACCACTGTAGCATACCAACTGCCATGTTCTATAACACAGTTGACAGCTTAAACCGGATTTACCAGGAGGTTAAAATGGAAATGAAAGAAATTCAGAAAGAAGATGGCTTAAATATTGTGTGCGGGGGGTCTTAACCCAATTAGCAAACATAGCAAACGCTTCCCAGAGAGCATTTAAGAGAGTAAGGAAATATCATATGCACTGCACACTCAAATACACACTTACACATAAACGTACAAACACATACACATGCAGAGAGGAAGTGAGCAGGCGGGGGAGGAGAGTGAAAGACAGGCAGACAGAAGCCCAAAGAGATTAATGACTATATTCAAATGAATACAGAGAACTGACAGGAACCCAATGGAGCGAAACACTGGCACAGAGAGTCTGATGCGAGGCAGTCCAGCGCACTTACAACAACATACAGTAACACACACATCAATACGCACGCTTTAACACCACACGCGTGATGTGTGTGTGCTCTCCGGTTCACAAACACAACCACAAAGGACCTAAAATGCTTTCAGGATCAATAAGCGCAAGAACCGAGTTGCCACTGACACTCCTTCACCTCTTTAAATGAGCAAAAAAAAAAAGGAAGTGCCACCGATCCGATCGCGAGCACAAACGGAACAATGAAAAATCACCCGCTTTCCCATGAGAAGGACATTTATCGCCCGTTTCAAAAGCATCACTGAAGCCAGACAAAGCCGAAGACATTTCACCGCCGTCTTACCTAATTTAGGGAGGGAATATTTGACTTTGAAGTAATCCTGGTAAAACTGAAGGAGTCTCTTGGTGATGTGCAGAGCGTAGTCCCCCGATCCGCTCTGGATGGCGTCAGGCCTGGCGTACAGCCGAATCTACAACAACGCAACAAAAGAAGAGAGAGAACAAAAGTTAAAGTGTCTCAGTGAATGGCTCTCATAAGACTTTGGGCGTATTCCTAACCTGAATTCCATCAGGGATAACGGTTATAGACTTGAAAGAGTAAGTTCCCAGGATAATCCATGGTGAACGTATCTGCCAAATGCCTTCAGCTGGCTTGTGAATTTAGCATTTGTCTTTCAAGTGTGCTTTTCTCCACCCCTCTGAGCAAGGCATTTAAAAAAAGTATAACTGTCAGTTACTCTACAAATTTCTAGTTAAATACTACAGTACCTATAATACCTTGAAGAGAGATTGTACAATTGCTAAGTCACTTTTACATGGAAAATTGAATACAGTGTAGTAGAGATTGTCCTCCACCCTAAATGAACATGACAGTCATTTTGAAAATATGGTCATTTTCCTTCTCCCCTAGAGTTAAACAGCTGAGTTTACCATTTTTTAACCATTCAGCTGGTCTCCAAGTCTGGCAGAACACTTTTAGCTGTAGCTTAGCATAGATCATTGAATCTGATTAGACCGTTAGCATCTCTCTCAAAAATGGCCAAGGGGTTTTGATATTTTTCCTATTTAAAACTTGACTTTTCTGTAGTTGCATCAGGCACCAACGGAAAGTTCAGATTTTCTAGGCTGATAAAACTACGAACTAAACTCTCATTCCAGCATAACAATCAAAGAACTTTGCTCCCGTTCTTTGGTAATTGGTTTGAGCTAGTCTAATGAGATTCAATGACCTAAGCTACTCCTAAAAGTGCTCTGCCAGACCCAGAGATCGGCTGAATGGATTCAAAATGGTAAAACCGTAGAATACCGTAACTGTTTGACTCTAGGGGAGTTCGAAAATGAGCATGTTTTCCAAAAAGCGGATTGTTTCTTCAAAGCATTGAGAATGACGCAGAAATAGTAAGACTAAAATAAAACTAATAAAACTTATATATATTGAACCGCAGTGCTTCATGGGACGAGTACGCTAGTAAAAGATTCAGCCTACCTTCCATTTTCAAAATCAAATCGAAGTTTGTCATTTTTGAATCACCTCAAAGTGGGCTGGTTTGATACACAGCCTAATCTTTTATTGAACAACTCATTTAAAATCCTTATCGACTGGGAAAAAATATATATACTTCAGAACCAAGGCCATGGAAAAGTAGGCAGCCCGTTCTGCTGGAGTTATGGCGCCTTTAAATGAACAGCCTGCACTTTCATAAACCATAATGTTATTGGGCTGTAGCTGCTGAAAACTTCTTCATACATTTATGTTTAAAATTTGATTATTTCCATCAATTGTAAGCCAGCTGTTAAATAAAACAGCATTTTAGACATTTGTCTTCGGAAACGAATTAGATTTCCATGAAAAAGCCAAGACGAAGCGTTTGCGTTTTTCTGAACCATCGCATGCGTGCGAGAGAGAAAGTGAGTGAGGTGTGACTCTGTGGGAAATGTATTCCCACACTAAAAATGATGGTGGACTCTTTTAGCCGAAGGCTGATGCACGGCACGGCTTTCTGAACGGGCATCCATCTAGTCAGAATGAATGTCCTCCTACACTAACAGAGTTACAGTGCAAAACAAGCAGGAGGAAAGGCTTTGTTTCAGAGCCTGGCAGCAATGCACATTGAATTATGTGTTGTTTACCTCACATGTTGCTGGAGTATCGATCAGCTCTATGTCTGGTCTGATATAAAGATGAATGGGCGGCACTTGGGCCATGGAAACGATTGGAAACTCAATCAAATCTATGCGATTTTAAAACAACCTGTAATTAGACAAAGAGCTCAGGTTGACGATCAAGAGACGCTTCATTAATCAGCCGGTGTGGTGATTGTTCGGTGCTGACTGCTTCATTTGTTTGTTTGTTTGGTTTTGTTGAAGGCAGCGTGACAGAGACTTAAATGGGGTTAATTGAACTTTAATAGAGAGTCTCTCCATGCACGGCTGCTCGACATTGATTCACTAACAAGCTCTTTCTGATGAAAAAATGAAGCTTTAGTCAACACATTCAGCACTTGACCTGATATTAACAACCCGTTGAGTTATTATTCTGAATCCGTATGACTGTATGTCAGATACTTCAGGCGCTTTACAATTAATTTCTCCAAACGATTTTCCAGCTTTATTTGATTCCTAGCTTGTGCTGCGTGGTCCATTTGGTCTAGGTTTAACAGCTCAACCAGAAAAAAATCTGCATAAATCTGGATATTTTAATTCTGAAACATACATAGTCGTTTCAAGGCATTCGTATTCTACAGCTAAAACCATGATTTTGTCCAGTAAATGAACTAAACAGGCTGAGTAATTCCATGAATATGTAATAAGCATGTTTAGTATAGTAGAGTTGAATTTTGATTAGATGCTGCGAGAACATTTCGGTGATATGATAAATAAAAACTGACTCACACTAAACCAGCGGATTTATGAATGAAATATGCTGCTTTAAATGAATTAATTCACCTCTTTCTCTCATTTTAGCAGTTTGAATAATTCAAATTGCACCCGATGTGTCAGAAATCATGAGTTTGAAGGGCCCGAGGGTCCAATCGTAATACGTAACGCACTGGAGAGAGTCCAGTGGTCAATACAGGCGAAGCAAAGGTCACGTTCACCAAAACAGATGTGTGTTATGATGAGGAGTCAGCATTATTCACACACAGCAGCAGGTTGACTAAACCCTGTAGGCTGGTAAAGAGAAACGATCTGTGATGAAACAAACGATCCAAGCTCAGGCATCAAATAATTTTGGAGAACGGGCCACAGACGGCGCGACCATTTACTGTCTGGTTCAAGAAATACATTTTTTCTGCGTCTTAGACATCACTCCCAGAGGTTGCGGAGCATAGAGGGTTGTATCTAAAACGGTTTGGACATAACGCGAGGTGCAGAACATAACGGTTAAATTGAATTAATCCAAAATTGCAAGTTACACTAGTCTTAATGGAGCATTCGAGTTACAATCTGATTTAACAGCAGAACAACCGATAAAAATCAACAATTAGCAGTTATGTTCATGTTAATGGAGTTTGTGAGGCAATGTTTAAGACTGTAGCCAAACGAAGCACCTCTGAACCAATGAACCACTTAAATTCCCATCAAACTGAATGAGCTGACCAAAACCCAAACAGACCCAACAAACAAACAGAAATAATTAACAAACATATCAAACACCCAAGCACAAAAAAAATAACTAATAGAACAAAGATCCAAATATAATCATTTAACAAACAGGAGCAATAATCAAACCCAATAAAACAACAACCAAGTGTTAAGAAAGAGAGAAAAGGTATTAAGGAACAAAACAAAACCATTAAACAGATGCAAAAAACCCAAGCAAAGTAAAAAACGAAATTAATTATTTGTCAAACAATACCATTACACAAATAGAAACAAGATTAAACAAACAGAACCAAATAACAAACATTCCATGAACTAAAGAGCCCAAAACAAACAAAACCATTAAACAAATAGAGCCAAGATATAAACGAAGCCAACGTTCAAACAGAACCAAATACCGAACATTTAAAACAGAACAAAGATCTAAACAGAACAATAACCCAAATGCAACTGTTGACAAACAAAATCAATCAAACAACCAATAAACAAACAAACGAATGCACTGAAAAGAAAAGAAAAGAATGTAAGCAAACAGAGACAACAAACAAAACAAGCGAAACTCGGACCTATCCATCAGGTTTTAATTGAACAAACAGATCAAAACACGTTAGGCTATAATATTACTGGATGTTGTTATTTTTCTCCACCTATGCAGCCTCATTTACATTGCAAGAAAAGCAATTTCAGAGGCAGAATTAAAACATTCGGATGAAAGATTATGACAACAAACCTTTTTTTTTTCTTCAGAAAAACATACACTAATGAATCCTGCACAATTATGTGCACGTGTAGTGAATAGTATTATAAATAGTATTTCATTTTGTCATTAATATAGAGATAACAGGCCATAAAAAGTTCCAAAACGGCTCTTCTAATGTTATTAGTTTATCCTTAAACCCATCTCACTAATCATTTTCGCTTGTTTTTTTTTTTGGTTGGCCTCATGTACTCATTGGTTACTCACTGTAAGCAACTGCTAAACAGTAGCCTAATATTTTTTTTCATCCTGGCTCATTAAATCCTAAATCCCTACAAATATAAAGGCGCAGCTGTAGGTTAGATGACGACAACAAATAAGCCTGCGGATCTCAATCTCAGGCATCATTACTCTACTAAACATGTGGAGCGTTATGCTGAATGAGAGGAAAAGATGAGTTGAATGCATCAATAACTGCGTAACTGTGGCGATAAATGTATCTAGTTAAAATTCATTGTTGCAATAACCCAAAGTAAAACTGTTCAACTGGCCCCCAATGGAGAACACCACCTGGCTCAGGTAATTTGGGTTTGAGACCCCTCATCTACAGCCTTAAAACCTGTAATATATTACGACCGACCAACTGCTGCAGAGTCTGATGTGATTTCTACACGTGTGTGTGGTAGATCAGTGTTTCCCCATAAACCCAGAGTAATAACTCCACTCTACTCTCCAACGTTCCTCTCCCACGATCTTTCCTCTCGCTCCGCACAGCCGAATCTTTATGATGAATGGTGCGAGGGGGCTGCCCTGCCGCTTTAATGTGATTGATGGGGACGCTAGCGCGCGCCACTAACCGCTACAAGCCGCAGTGTGGGTATAAGTGCCCCAGATAGAAGCACGCTCTACAGTCAGCAGTGATATAAAGGAGAGCGCGGTCATGCTGAAGGAGATCAGATTAATTACTCTAATATGAGGAGGAGGCCGGCCAAGGGCACGCAGCAGGAACCACTGAGAAAGCCGTCAGGAAGTGTCTAATATGACAACAGGGCTTTGACTGAGCGTGATATCAGTAACACGGAGCATAAACCATGTCTCTCTGTTGGCAGACAGATGATGCCGCTTAGACTGCGAGGATCCAGTGCCAAAAAAATAACATTTAAGTGCATGCGATGAAAGCGATACAGCCAATATTATCTTAATGGCAGAACTTCACGTAAAACACGCTCATGTATGATATATAAAAGCTAGAAGGGGCTTGTCACGAACACAATCCTGGACACGAGCAGCAAAGTGAATGCTTGTTGCAGACATTATTACCATCCTTTTAAAAGCAATTATATGACCTTGTAGACACTGGACTAATGTTAGTGGAGACAAGTCTTTCCATTTACAGCACATCCACCGTGTAACCATTATACCGACTATATAAACTTACAGTAAGCTTCATATAAACATCCACCGTGAGCTTAGATAAAAGCTCTGTTCTCGACTCACGCGCTCCACACACCAGACTCAACGCACAACTGTTAACATTTAAATACAGCAATGAGCATAAAAATACACAGCTCAATACTTTTCAGTCTTTAATTAAATATACGTTACTCATTCACTATCAAAGTGTGGGGTCAGTAAGATTTTGTAATGTTTAGCTTACGAAACCAAACTTTCCTTAAGTATATATTGCTTAAGTATATATTGATTTCTCTCAGCTTATTTGGCATTTTGGATTGATTTATTACTGTGCTCTGTGCAGTGCATTCTGGGATCGTTTTCACTCTGAAGCATGCATGAGGGGCCGCCTTAGAATTTGGCAAATGAGAAATCTTAAAGGCATCTGTGATCTTAAAGGTTTCAGAGAAGAGTCATCATGGAAATTTGAGTTTTAGGCGCTTTAAATGTGACTCACCACAACTCCACTGTCTGTAACTGCTTCTCTGTAGGTGAAGTTGCACACGCCCAGGCCAGGTAGTACGTGGACATGCGGGCGTCCTGGAGAAGTGGCTGGTCACCCATCCGTCCTCGTCAGACGTCGAGGCCTCCACCGCATGTTAGAGAGCGACTGATACGAGCTCTCGTGTTTCAGACTCACTCTGAACGTGGCTTTGTAGATGGGCTCGTCGAAACACGGAAAGCTTTTCTAGCGTGAGTCGGGGAGAACTGCGTCACCGCCAGAAACCTGCAGAATAACAACACCAGCGACGAGAACGTGAGAGACGGGTAAGACGAAAGACATCTCTGGAACAATATGTGCTATTTTAGCAGCCCTGAAGTCTACAGTGAAAACTCATTTCACCTGAACTTCATTAAATTGGTTGTCACTTGACTTTGCTGAATTCAAATTAGCTCCGACTGCCATCTCTGAACTCATCGCTGTGCGTTTTTATCACACTAATGAGCTTCCCGGTGTGAAGATGGACAAAACCGATCCGGTTTTTTGAACCACAGCAACTAAATCACATCTAATGTCAACATATAATAAATCACAGCAGAATTACTACACAGAAATAATGATATATCTGTCACAGCTGTAAACCTTAAACCCATCTGTGACAGCATTAGTCAACAAATTGACGGCGCGAACCAATTTAGATGACAGGGAAATAATACAAAGCTGTCAAATTCATCCTACATGTTGGTGGATTGGTGCGTTTTATCTGAATAATTATTAATCTACGTTTGGACACTTTTACCAGTCAGAGCTGAGTCTGGACTATAAACAACCTTGGAGATATTCTAGCATATGTAAAGTGTAAAGAGAGAAGGAACAGCGGTGAGCTGAATTACAGAAAGCTGCATTAATGGACATTAAAGCCTGACTTTAGTCCGACGGGGGGATTTGGCTTTGACCAGCCACAGCATGACCAGCAGACGGAGGAGGAGACTTTTCTGCCATTACTTTTTACTCTCATTAGCAGCCGTTCATGCGGTAACAATGTATAATGAGTCTATAATGTCCCATCTGTTTACCTCCTCCACCTTCCTTTATAGATGTTAGTAGCGTTTAAACATCTTTACACTATTTAAAGACAACAGTTGAGACACAGGCAGGAGGTGATGAGAAATCAGACGACTAACACACACACACACACACACACACACACACAGGACGAGATTCTTCAGGGATGTCAGAGTGAAAATCCCTGCAGCGATACACACGGAGGTGTTTGAGTTTGTTGTCTGATGTGACACGACTGTACCTGAAAATGTGTGAAGGATGAAGGAAAAACTGTTCAATCTCCGGATGATCAGATGACGGTTTTGAAGTGAACTAACAACACGGTTCAAGTGGCCACGTCTAACTACATAAACACGGATATTTTCTCGATCCTGTGAGATCCCCGTGGTTCACAAATATACGAGCAGCCAGCGGGCGCTGATTACACTAAACCCAATGATCTTCACAGCCTGTGGAGCTCAGATCTGCTGAACATCAGCGTGCTGAATTTATCTCCAAAGTGCTCTTCTAAGAACCTTACGATGTCAACACCTCGCTTTGTGCTGAATCAGAAATGGGTTTGTTAAAAAAAATGTTACGTCGAGCCGTTGACAAGCTGTTTTGCAGCTGAAAGCCGGAAGAAGTCCGGCGTGTTATTGCCAAAACAGAAAGGCAACTGGAGGATGGACAAAAGGTTTATGAAGTGTGTCTATGAAAGCGATCCCTTCAGGGTAAAACAAGGTTTAAAACATGTCTCAAATGCAGGAAAACCTGGGGCAAAGATTCAAAGATGAGCCCTTTTTCCCCTCAGAGGACAGAGAGTCAGAAAACAAGAAATAGATAGTAAGTGCTGTGCTGAAATCACTCTGAATATCAAAGATGCAGATATGATGATGAGATATGAGCTTCTGATAATCAAAGCCTCAACATAAAGAGCTCTGGTGGTTTTCAAAAGTTAATTAACACATTTCATCCAAAGCCAACTATTTAATCAGACGTTTTGTATATTGATGCGTTATAGCAATAACCGTATAAATACTTAAGATAATACTGCAGGTCCTTGTAATGTAAATCTAACTCTGTGTGGCTGTTTATGAACGTCCAGCACCATGCTGGAAAACGTCCCACGGTCACGTGCGGGTCTCAGCGTCTGACAGGATATTAAACGCTGAGCATCGCGTCAGACACAGCCTTAGCGTTAGACTAGGAGTCACAGGCGGTCTTTATCTAAACTCAACCTGAATGCCAGCATTATTAATAAAGATCCAGAGATTGTATCTCATCTGAACACATGCTGTAACCACATTTTATCCACGGCAGTTGATTTTGTAAAACTTATCGCTCACTTGACTTGCTACCCGACACTTTACTGACATCCTGGCATCTGCACGTGACGTGTAACCGACACAACATTAGGAAGCATTTGTGAGAAAGGCACAAAACGAAAGTCAACCTCACAAAAGTATACGGCAAAAATGCAATCGCTGCTACTATTAAAGTATATTTATTAGATGCACTGCAACCTGCTTTTTCAAAGATGATCCTTCATCCATTAACTGTGTATTTTGAAGCAGCTACTGAAAATATTAAATATTGGTGTAAATACTAGTTAGGATAATAAATGAAGATAATTACAGCATACAATAATATCAGTGACATATGAACCCCAACATTCAGTATTCACTGTGACCCTTAAAGATGTGTGTTTATTGTTATTTTCCTCAAAAAAGTCCCAATAAAAGCATACTTTTTATATATATTTCCACAATCAGTACAGTTCCTGGGAAAACTATGGTAACTTGGTGACAGTAGGATTCTTACTACTTAAAATACTTCTATATATCTACATTTTACAGTAACACCAGCACCTATAGTATTCAGATTTGCGTAAAATCGTCAGGCAGCATCAACAGTTCCCAAGGTGAAAGCAGATGATTTTAACAACACACGAGAGAGAGTTTGACTCGTTTACCTTCTTTCTCCGTTCAGCACATAGGAGCTGCGGAAGAAGCCCAGGAGCTCGTGCTCGATGTGCGCGTGGAAAGTGATGTTGATCTTGTATGTTCTGAGGGGCTTCATCTCTCTGTGCAGCGCGATCACATACACCTGCTTGGGCTGGTAGTGGAAGCGGCGCTGGATCCTCATGGCGCCCGCTTTCTTGCTGTCCGAGTACACCAGCACCTTGTCCACCTCCAGCCGGTCCGCGTGCAGCACGATCAGCTTCGTGGACTGAACGCACTCAAACTCGACGCGCACCTCCCCGGAGAAGGTGAAGTTCTCCATGGACGCGGTCAGGCGGAGGTCGTAGTGGCGCGGGCGCAGGGTGGCCGGTAAGCGCAGGTGTCTCCAGGGCTGCTGGCCGTCCTCCGAGTCTCTGTGACTGATGTTAGCGTCCCGGACTGTTTCCACTTGCTGTTGCTGGAGCCGTTCGCGGCCAGAGCCCCGCTGCTCTCCGCGGCGCATCTCTCGAAGCTGACGCTCAGCGTTATGGCGATGGCCGTGACGACGATGAGGGTGAGGATGGAGATGGCGAAGCCCAGCACGAGCCTCTTGTTCACCGTGATGTGCTGCTCGGTCGTCCGGGGCCGGACCACCACGCTGTCGGCCCACTGATCGGACAGAGCCCGTCCGTTCCTCATGCTCGCGTCCTCGATGCCCATTATACGACGGACCTGATGTGTTTTACATTCATGATCAGCCTCCTTCCGCGCGGTGCAGCTTCAAACTGCGGCGAATGAGCCGGAGGACCGATTTAAAGGCGACGGAGTCGGCGGAGATCCCGCGGAAACGCGCAAAGCTTCGAAGAGAACGAAAGAAGAACCGACGATCGATGACGTCGAGACCGGACTGGCGCGAATCAGAAGTTCGTTTGGTCAGATGCTGGAGCTTGTCGGGTCCCACCGCGCGTCCATCTCTGCTCGGACATCAGTCTGATGTGGATGAAGGTCCGGCACCTGCCTCCTGATCAATCGCGAGAGTGTTGAGCATCTCTCTTCGCTCTGTTCATTTCTGCCTCCATCCTCATCCCCGGCTCTCTCTCTTTCTCTAATGCTTCTCTCTCTCTCAGCCAGTGGGATGTGCTTTCTCTCTCTCTCTCTCCCTCCCTCTCTCTCTCTCTCTCTCTCTCAAATTCAGTCTGGTAATTCTAAATCTTATGTTCAGTTAAATCACATTTAATTAAACAGTGAAACGTTCAGACAGGCTGATGTAACCCTTCTCTTCTTTCGCACACATCGAGTTGCCTGAATATTCAATAGAATAATGGAACTTACGAAATGAAATGCAAAATTGTTACACGCATTTGAGACATGAGCATGTCAAAATCTTACAACGGAGCTTTGACAGTGTTTTCAACATTAGGACGGGACTTTGACAACAAAAGCTGAAAGAGATTACTGAGGTTAGGTGGTAGGGTAAAAAATAAGTAGGCTACAGTAAGTACACCAAGCACACTTTGAGTACTGAAATAAAGCAGTTTAGGTTTGTGCAGTAACCTAGTGTGCATTTCGGTCTCTGTGTGTTTGGACAAACCCAAATATTTTTATCGTATTCTTAACGTGAGCTGAAACTGTACTAAAAACGAGGCTGCTGTCCTTGGTGCTGAATCAAATAGTATCATAAAATACATTAACTGATTGGTTCTGCAGCATTAGTAAACGGAATGAATACATTTCCATTTTCCTAAATGTTAAAACAAGCTCTGTCTCAAACGACTAGACCCACTGGAAGTAAAAGATATAGCATTTATTTGCTGTCTTCCACCTGTTCACACACCCTCCGTCCTCAAAAGCTTTCACGAGTGACCATAACCCCACCTTCACATTTCCCCTCCATATTTTCTCAGTGCTGACATTGTTTCTTAAAGGAAGGCTCTTCAAATGAAGTGACGGCTCCAGACACCAAATAACCAACCATTCAATGGAATGGTTGGATAAACAGGGTGTGAAGAGACCCTTGAAGGAGCCCGGAGAGAGAGAGATCATGGGATGAAGTGAAAAGGAAGAATTGGGCTTCTAGTTCAACTGGTTTTATTCACATTTGAAATTATCTAAACTAAAATAGGCAGGAAAAGCATTTGGATTCCCATCCTTTCGAGATCCTCTTCGCTCCCTTTACCGCGAAGGAATTTAAAAACCTGTCCTCATGAAATAAGAAGAGATGGAACGTCCTTGAACGGTTGCGAGATCTTCGGATCAAATGAAAATGGAGGTGCATTTAAAGAAAAAAAATAAGCAATTTCCTTTTGGCATCCGGGCACAAAAGCCCGTGTCACGGTGTTCAAATGTGCGGAAACCATGTGCCTCCTGTTGAATGCAAACATATAACGCAAGATCAGTCTGGAGGGACCGTGAGGGGGGCTAATTGAATAAAAAATATCAGTAAAATGTCCTTGAGGGCAGCTGCGACTGCCGGTACATAAAGGGTCATTTCTGCTGAGAGAAGACGGATGAAGAGAAACACTCACGCTCAAAAAAAAATAAAATAAAAGTTTGGCCAGTTTGTATTATGGGCACCAATAAGCAGAGCAGAGACACAACGCCCCCTGCAGTCCACAAATAACATTTTCAATCAAAACCAATGGAAGAGAAACCCTGCCTGGCTCAATAAGCTTGTAGGACCTGATATTATCAATAATCATGATAAATTTATAAAACATTCTTTATTGGTCTCTCAACGTGTGACAGAAATATGTCCGATATGCCCAGCCCAACCAAATGTCTGGCACTTCAATACAAAAGGCTTTATAGAACTCATAATTGCAACTTCTTAGCATTGTTCAGTGCATTTACCCAGAAATACATGAAATGGCAACAAATACAGCAGTAAAATGATTCTAGAAGTCTAGATGACGATGCATTGTATAGACATCGGAATGGAAATGACCGGCTGAAAAATGTGGAACATGTGCATATCTATAATTTATATCTATAATCTATGTATAGAGATCAGTAAGCTGAAGGCAAGTCTACAACGACTTAGAATGAATGACTGTGCAAGCTGTTTTAATTTTTAAACATTTTAAAGGTGTGATTTATGGAACGGCTGAGAGACAACAAGTGTGAAGTTAATCACTTGACTTTCGCAGCTGTTTAATTTAAGACAAATTCGTTTTTGTAAAACGTTTAGTTTTGATCTCACGTATTAATAAGCGCTAGAATGCGTTTATTTTCGACAGTATGAATTCAGATGTTATCATTTGGGTTTACGGTCGTCGGCATAATTTTTCGGGCTACTTCCGAATGGTCAAAATAACGAATACCCAACTCTGAGGTACGGTTTTCCTAGGTTCAGCTGAAGGCAGCATAAAAACCAGTATGCCATGTCATGAACACACCTTTAGATCCATTCGTTGATCCGCCTTTTGATCCACCTGAGCTATTTTTTGACAGTTTCGAATGCTGAGATCCCTAGTCAACTCATGTTCAACCCTGCTGTCGGTTAATTCAAATTTAATGGACGATCTTAAACCTTGATTGAACACGTCATGTCAGCTTTGATAAAACCATCCAGTGATAAGGATGTTGGCATCTATTTACTGTAGTTACTGGCTGCATATAAAAAAAGGAAATACAAAAAAACACTGCCTACGTAGGCAGAATGCAGAGGTAGGAAGGCGACAAGACAAATCCAAATCCAATGGTCATGTCACTTCCTGTCAGCAGAGATATCTTCATTATTAATATTTTTGAAGGCAGCATAGATTTATTTTTCACTGCCTATGATATTTCACTATCCTGTGCATGCAGGTCCATGGCAGTTGAGCTGAAGGACAAAATAGCACCTAAGAATTGCACTTGGCAGTGTTTTTTTCCCCGTTTCTTTTCGATTTCTAGCATGATATCCACATTCAGCTCATTTGGTAAGATCTATCTTGCGAAGGTTTGCATGTGCTAACCTGAACCGTCTTCTGAACCGACCCTGCTGAGCCATTTTTGGGTTCCCAAAGAGCTTTCAACAAGCAGTTATTAAAATACCATTTTTAGCTCCTTTTTTCCTCTATAAAGAACGTTTTGCACAATGGAAAGGTTTCATGGAAGTGAAATGCTGATTGTAACTCTTACAATTTACATCCATTAACTGTTTTAGCAGAGTGCAATGGACACCATCGAGGAGCCAGGAACTTCTTTGCAGACTCCTGAGATTCGTGTTCTACCACAGCGATTCAACAAAGAGATCGGAACAAGCGACCAGATGCTTTCATTCAACACCTTCTCATTCTTCAGAAAGATTTCCTGCTACCTTTGAAACTTTGGAGAAGGCCATTATATTTAGTGTAATTGGATCCGTGGTGTACTTCCTGTACTTCATCTTGTCTGTAGATTTATAGTTTGGACTCATCTTCACAACCCGCTTCTGCCACTCATTCGTCACAGTGCATCTGTCATTGTTTTCAGAGCCTATTTCATAAAGGAAGACCAGCGAACAAAGTGACGGCTCCAAACACCAAATAACACTCTCAATTTTCAGCCGTCTGCATGGCTGGTTAAACAGCACAGCGAGAGGAGAGGCCGCGGCGTGTGAAGAGACCCTTGAAGGAGCCTGGAGAGAGAGATGGGGGATAAAGTGAGAAAAAATAAAAAAAAAAGAAGGGGCTTCTAGTTCAACTGATTTTATTCACATTGCAATACTCTAAACTGGAACGGGCAGGAAATGCATTTAGATTCCCATCCGATCGAGATCCTTTACACCCTTTACCTAAAAGAATTTCAAACCCATTCTTATGAAATAATGGGGCTGAGATGGAACGTCCTTGAGCGATTGCGAGATCTTTGGATCAAATGAAAATGGAGATGCATTTAAGGAGAAAAATAGGCAATTTCAAGTGGCATCTGAGCATAAAAGCCCGTGTCACGGTGTGCAAATGTGCGTAAACCGTGTGCCTCCTGTTGAATGCAAACATATAAAACAAGATCAGTCTGGAGGGACCGTGAGGGGGGCTAATTGAATAAAAACGCCAGTAAAATGAACTTGAGGGCAGCTGCGACTGTCTGCGCATAGATAACTATATGAGCAGAACGTAGACACGTTTACTCCTACAGTATAAAATTAGCTTTAGCATCACGATCAACAGTGTACTAGATGTACTGTACCCAATGCGGCGATAATATGCCTGACAACTTGATGCTAATATACTTGTTGGCAATGGACAGATGGAAACCATTAGTTTTGCAATTCTTTCATGTGCCTCGGGTGCTGCAGAAATTACGCTCTTGAGCTTGCAGAACCAAAGGAAGTGGATAAACATTTATTCAAGGGGGTAAAAAAAAATGCAGCATGAAGCATTAGATGATCAAAGCCAATGAAAGTGGATAACCTGACTGATTTTATCAATTGTGTCAGTTTGCCTGGACCTTATATTACCAAACGTGATGATGAAGTTATAGAGCACCCTTTATTGTTCTCTCACGGTATCAGTATGTCAAATTCAGTTTAGCTGAGACCTCTGGATATAAAGCTTCTAATGAAGCTTTGACTCTAGGTGTGCTCTGTTGAAGTGCAGTGTCCCTTATCTGAGCAATCTGGTGAAGTCTCTCTGAAAACTGCGCGGTTCTGCCGTTGTTCATCATCTCAGAGATCAGGCAGATGTCCTTGTCCGGTGGAACTTCTGCAGCCGTAAGCAGCTGTTGTGTTTCAGGCGGTGAACGAGGCCACCTGCGGAGCCATTGGGAAATCAGCCTCACACACCTGCTTGACTCACGCTGATGACAAGCTGTAGCTGCTTAAAGCTGCAAGAGCAAAATAGTCAGTAAGTACCAGTAAGTTGCCAGAAGGGGAGCTGTATTGGGCGTAAGGGGTAATGTGATTTTTTATGTTCAATGTTTTCTTCAGTAGAATCCTGCTTAACGAGTTAGTTAAAGGCAGGTAGTAGCAATCATTTTTATAGCTAGCTACCTGAATGTGGTTACTTTAGCAAAATTTTCTGGCTGCACACCAAACTTACTGCTACATCACTGCAGTTTCCAAAAGAAATGAACGCTGTAGGCAGTAAAATTCGGAAACTTTTTACATTCGCTTTCAAACAAATTTAGTAGTTTCCATTAGACGCAATTAGGCATTATGGATATTGTTATTAAAGCTGTAGCTGTGAGTGTTTTTGCTGGAGGGAAGCGCATTCTGTCCAGGGAGGCGCAGATTTTTCACATCAGTCTAGAATTCATCCGTCAGCAGTTTCAGTCACACTTGACACTCATTCATAATTCATACGTCAGATGGATATGATATCGAATAAGCAGTAAGTATGACACAGTAAGACGGCAGGGAATTGGTATTTTTACCCGCCACTATGATACAACCTGACTGTGCGGCTGATGCAATTGCTTTTGTTCACCGGTAGATTGAGGCGCGTCTGATTCATTTTCAGACATTTTCAGAGATATAAATGCTAAAATATTCTTACATAATCACGGCGCCCCAAAGAACATTTTTTTTTTACCATCAAAATGTGAATAAATTTGGTTAAGTAGCATTAAATGAAAAGCTTTTAGCAACGATGGAAGTTACTGTTCAGTAGAATACGCCTGAGGATGGAGACACTGGTTCTGGATCTGAATGTTAATGGCAGCTACCATTACCCAGAAGCCCTCTGGCCTCTTCCCACCGGTTAAGAACCTCGTCCAAACAAACACACCGGCCATTTCTCCCTCCAGGTCAAAAGTTTGTGGGTTTGCTCAGGATTCATCGATCTGCAGTCTCTTATCAAGTGAACTGCTCAAAAACTTCTTACACGTGAGACCCTGAGAGATATAGACTGGTTTCAAGATATATTATAGTGGAATCAAAAATGCAACATTTAATACTGAGTTATAAAATTTAAACAGCATTTATTTGCTGTGAGTGACCGTTTGCTGTAAATTTGATAATTTTCAATTACTCTGAACTCTATTGTTTATCAGCCAAGACGTTTGAATAATGATTTGTTGGTTTGAACTTTAAGGTTCATTATATAAAAAAAACATGGTAAATACTGTGACAGTAACAATGTGATATTATCATGGTCAGATATCATATCCAAATAAATTGTATTCATCATATCATACCATCATTTTTATCTTGCTACTTTACATAATTATCATCCAGATAGAACAATGCATTTATTTATACAGTAAATGAGTCAAGCGTTTCCATGCAGCAGCATCCCGACTGAATAATCAATGGGTTTTTGACATTTATTTGACACTCTTGGAGAAAGACAGAACAAACAGTGACTCAGCAGCTTCACACGAGGGACAGAAGAACTTTAGCTGAAGATCCAGTAAACACTCCACACCTGATCCATGATCTCAGCTCATTAAACCAAATGAAGGTTTCTATTATCATCACGCTTGATCAAAAATAACTTAAGCCTGTTTTAAATAAGAGAAAATAGCGTATCGGTGTGATATAAGAGGTGACAAATGCTTTGTGGCGTTAAACTCATGGCTGAGTCGCTTTCGAGACGCTCGTCTCTACTTTTACAGCACAGAAACACAGTTCCTCGTGACAGCCTGATGATTTATTGTCCATTCAGCAGCTTTTATCTCATCATCTTGACAAACTCTGATGATTTCCCAGGATCAAACTATGCGCTTAGAATCAAAGCAGCCAGGCAGGTTGAAAACGAACAACTGCTTGGTCTCCAGAGGCTTTGAGTCCTGCTGTGTTTCAGACTGTTGACGTATTCAGACCGACATCCAGATGTGATCCGCGCCGGCTTCGATGGGTCGATGATTTACACGACGAGCGTCATGTGAGGATGATGACGAGAAAGGGTCATTCGCACTGTTACCAGAGGAGCTCGGCACATTGTTCCCGAATGGACCTGAATCTGAGAATCTGTTCTTGTTTCCAAACCCTTGCGAAGTCATTTTAGCCCGTTTCCGTTTAACAAGCAATAAACTCTTTCTCATTTCAGACTAATGTCTGAACCATAAACAGATGCAAGATTAAAAATCCAGCAACATCATTGTTTTCATTTATGTGTACCATTCCCAATAAAATGAAAACTTTCACCAAACTCCCAGACAACAGGGGTGATACGTAAATTGTTTGGGCTGAGTTTTTTCCCGTCATTCTCTCCGCTGATTAATCACCATGATTTTCTCCGCTGGTTGTCAAGGCAACAGCAGTGTTCTGCACTCTCAGCGCTGTTTGGGCCAGTGACAGTATGTAATTAAATATAAGCAGTTGCTATTAGGACTGGAGGATACACTGTAATTATAAGGCTTTGCTTGTTCCCTGTGGTTTACCGGGCTGCTGGGGAGGCGCTGTCACTCAGATGGCCGCCCAGACGCCCCCAAACACTGAGACAGAGGTCCGTCTGTTCCCGAGAGTTTGTGTGGAGACAGAAACATTCTGAAGTCCAGGTGAAGTTAGAAGTTTGGTAACAGGAGCATAGTTTATCACAGATACATGTTAAAGGTACTTCACACAATGATACTTGATTTTGTTTTCCAGAATTTCAACTGGATTTCATCATCTTTAAAACTATAAATGGACACTAAGGTGAAAGGAGTGAAAAGAACACCCTCCCTTTTTGTTTTGGTATTCACATTGATTTTTGGGTCTGAAAGTGGAGTTCACTTTAAATGTAGATTGTCACTTGTTTTTGTTTTGTTTTTGTTTTGTAAAAAAAAAATTAAAAAGCATACTAACATGGTTTACCCATTTCAAATGTGTGTCTGAATGACATATTTCATCTATATGACCCATATGTATACTGCATAGAACATACGGTTGAGAAGTAAGTACAAAATCAAATGTAGTATCTATACAGTATGTGATTTTAGAAGCACAGGCAAACATTCATTCATTCGTCAATTCAATTAAGCAACAGCAAAACAATGCAAACAGATCCTGGTACTCTTTCTAATGTCCAAAAGGTGGTTCAGTTGTGTTTGATAAAGGTCAAAAGGGCTCTGGAGCATGGCTGAAGACCTACTCATTTTTTCTGATGGTGAAATTTAATAGGTTTGAGGTCTGCTATTATTATGTCCTCGCCGTGTTACCATCTGTAAATAATTTCCTGTGCTCTCGTGGAGGATATATAATACAGGAAGTCAAATCCATATCAGAGAAACCAGTAAGTCAAGAAGATGAATATTGAACTGATTCATGTAATGAAAACATTATATATTATTATAAGGGAAATGTAAAAAAACATAATAAAAATTGTAATGGCTAAACATGCACAACATACCTGCAAATGTCTTTTAATACACGTGCTGAATTATGCAGGAAGGAAAACTGCACAAATTAATAGGTTTTAAAATGAGAAAATGGGGGTCATGATAACCAAACATAATATAACTCAAATAATCCATACATATTGCAAGCCATTTCGAGTGGCGCTGCTGATGTTTAAGGGTTTATATTTAAGAAGTAAATGAAATTAACTTGAAGTTGGCTATTAAAACCCAATTTTTTTCCTCGCGTCAATAACTCACGCGCGTTTTATAACACCCTGCGTCACGAAACTACACGACGTCGTTGCACTACAGTCTGTAGAAGACGGTTTGAATTTTCTAGCGACTTTGGCGGACCAATACGTTTATTCAGAACAAAATAAACAAGTTTTCATTTGGACTTTGAGCGCCAATCTTCAACCGACGCTCAAGACGGCGCCAGCTTCACTTCAGTCAAACGGACACTGCGCCAAACATATTGAGATTTATTTGATCTCCCCTACACAAAATGTACTGTTTTACAAGACCTGAAGAGGGAGGGATAACAGACGTAGGTAATTTGAGCTTGCTCTCTACATTTAACGTTACCTTAAACACTAACACCCAGCACAACGAATGGCTTTAAAAGAATTTGCTTTATTTTTTAAGCACCAAGACTCTTGATCTTTTGGTTTTCAACGACAAGCACTGGTTTTAGCTTCAGATCATTATTGTCAACATCTTTCTAAAGTTTCAGATTATCATTTATCGGGCATATCCACCAAGTATTGGAAGATAGTCATGCAACATATTCATGTAACACAGCCATTGATTAAAATGAGAGAAATCCTGAAGAGAAAAACCCAGCAATTTCAGAGACATGACATGCATGTGTACGGGAATGAGACCTTTTTTATATTATGCATACATTTTTCCATGAATTTCAAAAACAGTTCAACGTGACATGCAAATTCTGCCTCCGCCGCCGACAATAAGCTGCCCATAGAGCCACATACACTGCGTGCCATCTTAATGTGCCACATCAAGTCAGAGCACAAAGCCTCCGCCACCGGTCCTACGCAAATGTGTTTCTTTCAATCCCCCATTGTTCCTCAGCTTCATTATTCTCCAAACATCATGAAAATACAGTGAGACACTGTCAACAGATTCAGATGGCTTACTTCCCACCACGTCTACATCAAACCTCATGCCATTATATCCTTCCAAGATTGACTTACAAATGCCAATACGAGGCCCAAGACTCCCACAAGCCCATTTCCACGGTGTTTGGTGCAAGAGGTTTAGAACGTGGTGGAAATATTCTAGGATGTGCTTTTACAGCAGCATGATTAAATAATGATAGAGTAGAAACCTCTGAGTCCAGATGGAAAACCTTTTATATGAGGACACTGAGCTGAAAGAAGCTTCCTGCTTGTTTCAGCTGCTGAAAATAAAGTAGTCAAGTAAAAAAGCAACATATAAGAGCAGAGTTGATGCCCGTATATAATGCTATATTATTACAGCTATAGCTACTTATTCTAAATAAAAACCTAATTTGCATTTTTTGTTCTAAATATATTTCTTAAAAAGAACAACCTAAGTAGATACTATATGAGTTTACATTTTTAATTTAGAAAGACTTGCTAGAAAATATTCTAGAAAGTGTTTTTATTCCCGATTTACTAAAATTTAAACATAAAATGCTCACTAAACATTGAAAATTTTACTAGTAATTGTAATATTAGTTATGATAGGTCAGTTGGTCCACCTCTACTTTTAGAGATGCGACACCTTTCATATATATCTTATATAAGATACTTTTGTTTTATCACCAGCTTTCCTGTTACTCAACAGCTAATTACTCTCCTCCATCCCCATCTCCTTTTGCTATCAGTCAGGATTCGCCTTCTGATTCTAATCGGACTAATCAAACTTCTAAAATGTTACATTTCTCTTCTGATGTGAACCACAAAGGCGCACAGAAGCTTTTTGCAATAATCGAGGCTTATTTCTGATTCTTTCATATGGAAAAATGCGCTGAGCATTTTAAATTCTGACAGTCTGGTCAGGAAGAGACCAGATACACTGTGAGCAGCTGAAACATGGGAAACTGAAAGGCCTGGGGCTTCTATCAGCGGCCAGGATTGTGATGAGTTATTGAGTTTGGGGAGGAGATTTGAGTTTGTGCTGAGGTAAGCTTGGACGGACTCATACAAATAAAAACTATAGAGGCAATCCAAAGCTCGATAACCCACCTCCACCAAGACCCCTTCAGACGCCTGACATTGTTAACAAACCACCAACATCCAACAGAAACCGAATCAAAGAAACCAGTTCTCCATTGAAGCTGAGGATGGATCTTCAGTTTGTGATTGACGGATCTAACATCTATTCTTTATCATCAGTTCTTCGATGACTGTCAATTATTTAGAAAAAAAAAAATGCAACGTGAAGGAAACTGTCTTCTTGTTTAGTCTGTGAAGTACTTGAACGTTCATTGGCAGGTTCTCTAAAAAGCCCATAATCAGCCTTTTGTCGTCTTTGTTTAATCTCAGTCAACAGAAGCTTGTGAATGAGCTGAAAATATCTGAACTCAGACCTGTCCGTGATTCGTTTTCTTTCGTTGGGTTTGATGCAGGAAACTCAAGGTCAAGCTGAAGGGAGCGAAACAATGTGACCGCGGCGCCTGAGCAAACCTGTTATCATCTGTGCGACGCAAACTAACCGCTCTCGTGATATTTGTCCCCGTCGACCTCGACCACAAACGGAAAACACAGAAGCCAGTGCGGTTCATCTCAGAGAAAACAGGCCACTTGCACCTTTGTCACGTTTAACTTCTCCGAGCCTGTTTTTCAAGCGTCCGCGGCCTCCATCCATTCCTCTTCCTCGCTGTTTGTTTTAATGGGAGCCGGCTCTCATTAAATCTCTTGAACTCATTTTATATGTGTGTTTTCAAATTGAATCTGCATCTCTCCAGGCGCTGTGTGGGACTCGCTCGCATAAACCTCCTCATTCGCTCTTTAGACACTTTAAATCCTCCCGGCCGACTGGAGGATTTCCCAGACAGATTATCATTTTAATAGTCAAATCGATCCGTCGATGTCACGCCGTCGACTGCTTTACGTTCCCAAGTCTATGAAAGTATTTTCAGCTTCTCCGTGTCTTCTGGGTCACGGCCCGATTCAGACACAAACCTGTTGCTCCTCGAAGGCAAAAACACTTGAGCTGTTTTTAACGCAGCTTTGCTCAATGTGTATTTCAGTCGCTCGGATTTGCCCCAGAGAGCGCGGCGAAGCCAGAGGTCCAAAAGAAGCAGATAATAGATAAAGCCTCCAGCTCTCAGTGAACACGGCTGCTAATCTCCACATTTGTATGTATGTGCTCTTCTCTATCGCTGCAGCTCCTTTGAGGATGAAGATCTGGAGTGTCTCAGAGTGTCTCGTCCTTGAGCCGAGCAAGTGACACAACGTTTAACTTCGTCCAGATAAGAGAGATCAGCCTCTTTTGATGTGAGGAGCTACAGCTGGGATTACACATGTCCGTTCTTGGCTGCTCCAGACTTCATAGCCAAGATGACAGCTGAGGGAAATTTTGATATGCAAGTGTGCTTACAGTATTATCAGTACTGATCGTTTTGTTACAAAATAGTTGCATCTAATTTATAATTTTACCCATTATTGGTGTTTGCTACCTTTCTTTGTGCATATGAAAGTATTGAATCATTAGCATAGTATGTTATGCTAACCGCCAGACTCAATGCATACATGAAGATATTTTTGGTGAAATCGGAGCGCTTTCTGACCCTGTACAAAAGGTACAAAAGATACAAACATTCAAGAGGCTATGGGGAGAGGCTGGAAAAGTGCAGGTCTCATTTTATACCCCTTCGTGTTGAAAGCGTAATTGAAAGCGTGAATATTTAGTTTTATTTACTTCGTTTAGCTCACAGGCAGCATTTAAAACTGCATGGACACATGTAAGAGGGAATCTACTTATAAAAGTTGATCCAATTCACATATTTAAATGTTGGAGCTGTTTAAAAAACTGTAGTTCAGCATTAGTTTATCAGGTTTTCTTTAGATTGTTATTTAGATTTGCCATAATGCCGTAAACAGCATACCAATATATTTTGGACAATGCTGTGTTACAACTTTGGGAAAACACTTTCAAATTTGAGCATGCCCCAGCGCACCATTATCTATAAAGACACGGCTGGATAAATACGGTTTGGAAGAACTTGACTGGCCTGCACAGAGGCCAGATCTCAGCCCCACTGAACATCTCTGGGATGAACTGAAACAGGAAGTGCGAGCCATGTCTTCTCATCCAACATCAATGCCTGACCTCACAAATACTCTGTTGAAGGAACGGGCAAAAACTGTTACTGCTGTAAAGACGGGTCCGACTCAACAAAAACAAAGAAACCAATTAATGCTACACTAATAAGCACATAGACGCGAAACAAGTTGAATCATTCATAACAAAACGAAGTATATTCAACAAATAAAGGGCCGGTATTTCTTTCTCAATCTTAAAACTTTCGCCTACCTCACCACGACCACTCACTGTCCGGGATGACTCTGCCTACAGAGAGAAACGTACAACTTTTTAAAGCTGCCTTCAGGAGAAATATTTGAAGTGCGAATTTATGAACTGCAGTGAATTCTGGAGGCTTTTCCCCCTTCATCAGTTATTATGTGACTGAAGCGGCCCCCAGGACGCTTCTTGATGTCATTTTAAATCGTACAAGTTTTCAGCATTGCTTTATTGGCTTTGCACCGCACTTCACAAACACCTAACAGTGCAATGCAATTATTGAAAGACTTCCACGCGAGAATTTCAAATGCCGACACTTTCTCAGTCAGGCAAGCTCCGCTTATCGACTGCGACTTCCTGGGGTCTCCTGGAGGTGCACGGGTTTCTGCCTAGTGCCACGACGTGTATGCATTTTTATTCGCTCATTATGCATTTTATTTTAATTCAATTACTTAAATTATTTTTGTGCAGTTTCGTGCTTTCAGATAAGACAGCCTCCTAATATCCAAAGTCATTATACAGAGCTCCTGAGGGGAGATGGTGACGAAAAAATATGAGGTTAGAAAAATATATATAAAATATATATATATATATATCAATGCTTTTGTTTTAACTCAAACTCTTTTGCAAAAGTATGTGCTCTCCTGACAAACTTGTGTCAATGAAATATAGCAACATTGCCACGTTGTTTGCATGAGGGTTTTTTTTTCCCCAATTTGATTTTAGTGAACATGATTTGAAAAATGTATTTATTTACTCTAACCTAATCTGAAGAACCTCCTTTCACCACAAAAGAACATTTTGTGACACAGAAAGCAATTTCAAAATGTTAAAAGGTCCTTTGTGGACGCTTTTATGCTGAGCTATAGTTATAGCTGAGGCTGTAAATTAGGCCCATCATTATTTTTAATCACAAGTCAGATGGCACGGCCCCTGCCTGCAGCTGTTCTCTTTGGCTACTTGTAGCGGAGGTCAGTTTCGTTAAAATCAGCATATGATCAATGACGCCTTTGGAATCAGCTCCTGGGCAGGCTTTTTGGAAAATAAAACAGATTTCAGTTGTTCGCAAACAAACCCACTGCGAAGACACATGGGAATTACATGCTAATTGGTCTGTAATACTTGGGTTTTCTCAAGCAATCGCAGTGTGTTCGAGACGTGAGGTTGTAGCGCGCCTTTCACCCTCTTCTTCAGTGTTGACACACTTTGATGAAAACTCGTCCCATCTCTCGTCTTCCCCGCAGCGATAGATTAAATGTCACAGGGCTTCTTGTAGGACAAAACTCTGCTGTTTCTGAGTGCATCTGCACCTCTTCACCTTCTCGTGAGCGTTTCTGATGTATTTCTAATCCCACTACGAGTCAAAGAATAACAATGAAGTTTGCACTAATAGTCTTTGTGTCCTTGACTCGTGTCTGATCTGCTCACAGACGGTCACACGCAAAGTACAAAGCCCTGACTGGGACGTTTGATCAAAAATGTTTAAATATGCGAGTAAAAAAGAAAACTTGGTGTTAGGTGAAACCAAAGCTTAGTGCTTCATATTTATTCGTTTACAGAATAAACAAATCTTTAGAAACTAGTCATCCAGTGAGAAACTGTTACGTTGGCATGATATGTTATGATCATCTTTTTTGTCATATTGTGCTACCATACTGAAAATGTGAAAAAAAAAAAAAAAAGAGTGGGATTACGATTTTTGGACACTTGCTGAAAAATAAATAAAAAAATATTTCTGCAAAAAAAAATAAAAAAAAAAATAATAATAATAATAAAAAAAAAAATATATATATATATATATATATATATATATATATATATATATATAATAAACAATTATATAACAATAATATTATTTCATTAAAAAATGTAATTCTATATTTTGATTTCTGCTGACTGTAACTGAACGAGCTTGTCATGTAATTATCATAATTACTCCTGTCACGTAGACGCTGCATCAGCTACAGTGTTTGACATGTACTGTAATAACACATGAGACTCGGCGTGTGTGAATGACTGACCGCTTCAATGCTTTTATTCCAACCCAGACTTTGTTATGAAATAAAAATAACCATGAGAGAAAATAATCAAAAAGCGAATATACGGAAGCATGCCTGTCCCCGGAGACAGGAGCACCAGCATAAAAATAAATGAAGCATGTACAAAAATAATAATGATAATAATGTTGAGGAAGAATGATAGGTAGACGACAGATGGAAAAAATCAAAATCAAAAAATTCGCTGTCTTCCGCGTCAATGCATGCTTTTTCATAGAGTAAGGCATGCAGCACCAAGGACAACGGCCAAACACGCGAACATTGTTATTCAGATGCGACGTTATTAATCAAGCGCATGTGACAACATCACATAAATGCAAATGAGCAGCTTTATTCAAGCGTATTTATAGGGAGGCTTAATTTTTCGATTAATTATTTTATACAGGGCCATAAACCAACAATGCGAGAAAGCCACCTTTGACCTGACAGCAAAACGTAAACAGAACTCCGCGTATTAAATCAGTTGATAAAGGCTAAAAATATATGTTCCCTGTCACACACGTCCACTGTGAATTATCGGTCAGATTATAGGCTCCACGCGTTGTTTTGCTTCATGCTGTGTTATCTGCTCTTGTAACGCGGGTCATGCACCAGCATGGAAGGAAAAGCATCAGAAAACGCGTGTCTGACGTCTCTCACAGAGACCTGAAATCCAGCGAAGGGCGCCACATTTCTGTGGAATCCCCACAGGCCCGATGTCTGCGGCGTCTGTAAACATCCACGCACCTGTGGTCTGGGACTAAAAGGGTTTTGATTGCTTGACACTCATGAATTATTTAGGAAAGTCTGCCGTAAAGATCTCACCCTTCAGCGGGCGGCTGCCGACTCGAGAGACGCCCCTCTGGAAATACACCTCTGGTGCTTCTCATTAGCTGGATATGTGCCGATCTGCGGATGTTGAGGAGAAGACAATCTAACGGCCAGGCACTTTCTAAAATGTCCCACATGGCATATTCGCTGCCTCTAATCGTCAAACTGAAGGAAAACCAGACCTTTTCGATATATAAACAAGCTAATTTTAAGATAATTGTCATTATTTAGTTACTTGTCAAGCCTGTATCACTTTCTTTCTTCTGTGCGACACAAAAGAAGCACATAGTGTCCACATAGGGCTGTCAAGTTCAAAAAAAATACCACACAAATAGTCAGTGTGACTCTGAAATCTTATCTGAATTTTTGTTTCGCGTGCGGTCAGGTGAAAGTCATAAACGACAGAAAGTCATTACACCTGCATGTAATCGGCGCCAAACCCATCTGACTAAGCCGGATAAACAAAGCATTCGCTGTAAACTTCTGACGTGAGATATCTGAAGTTAATTGCTTGTGAAAAACGCTTCGTAGTGAACGTGACTGTGCGTATAATGAACTTTCTCCGGAGGCTTCAAACTTGCACGGTGTGGCGCAAAATTCTTCTGCTGATTGAAGTTTCATCTCGCAGCATCTCGTAAGTCCTGTACGCAGAGAGACAGGACACACTGTTCTGGTCACAGAGGCCTTTTTTCTCAATCACAGAGCAGCCGCTCATGCAAACAGGACTTTTCTCTT
Source organism: Puntigrus tetrazona (assembly GCF_018831695.1). Taxonomy (NCBI): domain Eukaryota; kingdom Metazoa; phylum Chordata; class Actinopteri; order Cypriniformes; family Cyprinidae; genus Puntigrus; species Puntigrus tetrazona. The sequence continues at coordinate 12,057,083 of NC_056702.1, read as the reverse complement.
TGCTAAGTCGAGCGGCAAATGTTCAGCTTTGATACATTTTCAATTTTCCACTTCCTATCTCCTATTTATGGCATGCATAAATCATAAGCGAGCCGTGTTACTTTCCCAAAGACGGCAGATATGAAATAGCACACGACGCGGGGAATTCAGACGCACTAAAGTACAGTAATGATATCTGCTTTTACATACCGAAGCCGCTGGATACCAGATTTAACAGCTTTTAATGCCTTAACATTTAACTGCTTGTAAATGTATTAAGTTTCACATGTCGAACGTTTGCTGCAGGTTGTACATGATATATATATATCATGCTGAAGCGCATGACGACAGAATTTAAAGAAACAGTTCACCTAAAAACAAAAAGATCCCTGCTCTAATTTATGGTTTGACTGTAGAAAATTTGGTCTTTTAGTGTGCTTTGTGGGAATTAAGATCCTCAGTCACCATCCTCTGTCTTTGAATAGAAAAATCCGGCTTGGACATTCTGTTAAACATCTCCTTTCTGGGGTTTTCAGAAGAAAAAAATAAATCATACGTGTTTGTGAAGACTCTTACCAGGCGGTTGGTCCATTTAGGTAAACTTTAGATACCTCAGGACATTAAAGTAGTGTCAAGTCTAATTGAGTTGACCTGCATTACTGCAGACGGCCCGCTAACACAAACAGGAGCCCGCGACCTGCAGAAGCTCCAGATACACGAGAGCAGGAAATGCAGGCCGAACTTCAGTAATGAGAACACAGACGTCCTCGGAGGACTCTGAGGTCTGAGACATCTGCCACCAGATGCTGAAACAGCTGCGCAACCGGGACCTTACGTATGCATACAGAGTTTTTTTATATGCCTGTCAGGATATATGACTCGGATCCTAAAAGCGGTTTCGTTGCTCTGTCTGAAAGCCTGAGAAAACTGGATTCTATGAGCCCATTCGTGTTTTTAACAACAGGAGGATTCCTAGCTTTATCATAACATTTTCTTTAAAACTAAGTTCACAATTCTATTTTCTTACCAACTGAGCAAGTAAAAATCTTGGACTTAAGTTATCATCAACATAAAGCCAGCCATAGTCCTCCATCAGAAAAGGCTAGCAGGTAGCTAATATAAAATTCATGTAATAAAAAAATCACGCTGTAAAAATATCACGTTAAATTCACAGTAAAACGCTGGCAGATGTGGTCGCCGTTTCAGGCGTTATAGGATTGGTTCCTGAATATTTGACAACTTTCAAACACAAGTTATATAATGTTAACCTAACAGATACTGCATGTATTTATTCAATCATTATTATTTTGTAGAAAAAATGTCCAAACCACACATATAAACCTCTACGATCAAAACAACTCCAACACACAGGACTTAAATATACAAGGTAATTGACTAAATTAACAAGAAACAGCTGAAGACAATGAAACAATTAACAGGAACGGCACACAGAGCACATGGCACAAGACAAAAACGACAACAAAGAGTCCAAAGACGTGACAAGTATACATTGAAAAGCACAAATACTGTATTCAGTTATTTTAAAAGTTGTAGTTCTTTTTGGGAAAATGTATCCAACTTTTTCGACTGCATAGAGATATTATCACAAGAGGAGCATGCACAATATCATACATTGTAAAACTTTTATGACTATTACAGTAGGATCTACTTCAACGCTGACTCCTTTACTCCTGCAGAATTAATGATGACATTCAAACAGTAAAAAGAGTCAATGGCGTGCATAAGTTACATTTGGCGTCCGAGGCAAATGGAGATATGAATTAACAGACATTCACGGACTCATTAAAGCGGCGGGTTCGTGAAATACCGTCACACCTGTTACAGCAGCAGAGACGAAGTGAGGAAACACATCTCTGCTCAGTATGTCATTCTCTGCTAACATTGCAGCAGTCCAAGGTGGTCAGACTGTTCTGGTAGCACGAGATAATGGAAATAATCCGCTGAAAATAATGTATTTAATTAGAGACACAAAGAGAGCACATTGTCGGCGTGGTGTGGATGAGTCAGTCATTTAATCCTAATTGGTGTTTCGTTCTTCAGACGTTATGTGGCCAACAGCTAATATGTAAAAATGAGTTGTAGCAAAGAGTTTATGAAATGAAAAGCTTTTCGTGCAATTCTGTCTCCAAGCCAAAGCCTGACTCTACAAAAGATGTTTTCAAGGCTTTTTTTCAGGTTCAGGTTCCTGGTGTTTCACTTATTTTTCATCCAGCCCCTGTCCAAAAATATGTCTGCTTATTTTTCCATCCATCCATCCATCCATCCATCCAAAGCCTTGATACATTTAAAAACTTTGTATCTAAAAATATTGTAAATAAACAACAGCAAAAAGCCCAGGAGAATGAATCGATTGATTCTGCTTCAGACTTTGGCGTCATGGGTTTGGGCTTTAACAAGGTTTGCCGCTCAATCAGCTGTGACGACGTGTCAGCATTATTTCGAGCTCTGCGTGTGCGTCTGCACAGCCTGTGGCGTGTGATGGAGTCGGCCCGATGCTGCCAAATCGAGCAGGGCAAATAATTCAAATAGAGAGTGGGTGGAACAAGATAATGAGGACCTCCACCGGGAGGGAGGACGATCCGCCGCGTTTTAGGAGACGTAAAAACAGAGAGGAGCCGCATGCAGCTGCAAAACTATCACGATGATTTTCCCTTCAAACTGACACGAGATCTGTTGCTTTGCCTGTTTGCTGAACAACGAGTTACCAGCCGCTTATTATCGCATTTCACGACTGAAGTGCCTCTATCGTAAAATACAGCTAGATCTAATTTAGACTCGTGGATATCCCGGCTGCAAGACTAGCGGGAAAACGCTGCTTATTCTTTTCATGTTTTTGACCCAAAGTATTGATTTTGATACGCGTGTCTGCGGCTCCACCGTTTTTGATTATATGTATTATTATCGCACTGATTATAGAGCGTATGGAGGTCGCTGGCGGCGCGTGACCTCGAATCGGCTGATAAATGGTTTCTTTGAGTATCGCAAGCAAGGCCTCTAGAAAGTCACTGGTCTCCCGAGCGCATGCGTCTCAGTCAGTCAAAGTAATAAAGCAATAATCCCGTCTTCAGAGACGCATCGGCAGTGTGAGGCTGTTGTTGTTTCATCTGATTGTTTCGGTAACATAATGAAAGCGCAATAATGGGTCGTGTGTCACGCTTTAAAGGACATTCATGAGGAATGAATTGGTAAGCCTTCATATATTTGTATGATTAAGGAAGATCACGCTTAAAAATACTGTATTAGAGAATGGCATTTTGATTTGTTTTACAACTTGTATATTTGTATGTTAATACACTGATCCACTTGAAGTAAAAGTAGTAGCTCAGGCGGTACGGTAAAATATACAATTGTAAGTTAACTTATAGCTGACTAAGACGTTTTTATTGTAGCATTTGACATTTTGTAGCAAATGACAGCGTAGCAACCAAACAAACGTTTAATACCTGTATTCTGAGGCTCACTGAGGGATTCGGGCCGAGTTCACCTGACTTGAATGTTGAGTTGTTTCGCTCTGATTTGAAGCTCGTCTTATCACCCGCCGCACGAGCCCAAGCACCTGAGAGGCATGTCAATACTGAACCACAACCATCTAGTTCCTGTTCAATGTCGCCAACATTTTTTTCAGCTCAGAGCCCGGGGTTGATCTGTAAAAGTGAACGGCAGCGCAGTCTCCAATGTGCTTTCAGTGGCCGGTTCATAATTTACATTATTGTTAGACAGAACAGGTAATTAAAATGTATGAAGCCGGATTACGTTCAGTGTTTTTTTGGCGTGTGGTTAGAAACGGGGGTCCGGCTTATAGCGAAGCTTTGCGTTTTCTCAGATAGTTGGCAGTTCTGTACTTTGCACTCTTGAAAGTTGCCGCGATAAGAACAGCATCTGCTATGAACATGACAGCGAATGTAAACAAACAGTGTGAAGGTTGTTTTGTGTGAGCTCATGGCGGAGAAATGAGAAGTTAGCTGCTTTATAATTAAAACCAACGTGGTTTAGCATAATCTTTCATGAACGCATCAAAAGAGTTGACAGTTTTTGAAGCTTTTCGGTCTTTGTCTTTCTGGCCGCGAACAAACAGTCCCCCCGCACACGGGACGTCTCTCTGGGCTCTCTGAATATTACAGGTGTGCGTTTTCACGTCCAGCTCTTCTCTCCGATTGCCGCGCGGTCGACTGCCAGACGTCCACCAAGCCAGCGCTTTCCTGCCAAAACAAATTGACTAGACATCCTGCCATTCGTACGCATTATGCGTTGAGCTGAACCAGTTCGTAATGGGATCTGACTGCATTTCCCCATCACCGTTTTTCATTTGGAACAAAACAATGCATTCAGAAATATCCTATTAAAATCCCAATCTCTTCGATCTTTCTGTTTATTATGCAACAAACTGTATCCATTAAAAACACAGTGGCCATCTGTTTGGTTTTGAGTTACTGCCATTGTAGTTGGTTTGTATTCTTCTGAAAGTATGATATGAAGTATAAGTGACATGAAAAATTCACTGCGAAGAAAAAGGGCACTACAGAATATGTCTGTGTAGAGACAGCAATAGTTAGTTAGAAGTAGTATAGATTGTGATTTTTATGTGGCTCAATAATAAGCTTATTGGTGTTTTAATAGTAACATTGTATTAATAATAGTGAATAAATATGCAAATATGCATCTAAGGTTAAATTATAGATTCACTCATGAGCTACTTTACCTGTTTCAGTAAGGATGTCTTAAATATTTAAACATTTAAACACACACACACACACACATTCCCACCTTTGCTTATTCTTCATGTTCAACTTGGTAGCCTCTCATCTTCGTTCCTGCAGACATTAATTGGCATAAAACAAACCCATTCAATTCATGTCTAGAAACAAGAACATTTCACGGCGACTCACAGCAAACGAATGTCGGATGCCTTGGGCTTTAATGCAGTTTTACTTCTCGACTTGAATAAAGAAGCATAAATTTCACAGATCACCTATTACACTTCACCTATCGCGCTTCAGGTCGCGGCGTCAGAATATGTTTCTGACCTACGTTTTAGATCTCGTTAGATTTAACAAGACTGCAGACATAATAACAGACTTGTTCGTGGAGACGCGCACTGTCACTTTGATAGCGTGAAATAAGGGCTTTTCTCTATACCATTAAGGAGCGCTTTTTAAAGATGTCAGCGTGAGTACCGCTGTGAAATCTTTCTGTCACGAAGGCTTGTTAGTGATGTTAAGGGCACGCTGTTTGTCATTGGGCTTTTCACAAAACAAGGCATCATCTCCAAACGTCTGTGGCCTAACCGTATCCTTCGATTCCGTTTGCTGTGAAATATCCACGCTGCCTCGTTTGTATTAAAACTAGATAAACTTTGGCTTGTGCTCCAGCGGGGAGAGAGAGTTTAAGTCAGCAGCACATAATAAATACATTTAAAATGAGCTCTGGAGCGGAGGTGGTCCAAATTGCAGCTTCTTTAACGCCTACATCTGCTCAGAGTCACAGAGAGGAGCAAATGGTTCCTCTGTTTTTTTATGTTCTGCGCTACATTAAGAATGTGTGCACAGCAGCTCTGAGAACAGAGTGCATAATTTACTTTGGGAAGAAGCAAAGGGCAGCCGTTTCTTTTTTGCGCAGAAGCAGTGCCATTGAAACATTTATACATGTTTACCAAAATAGACATAAACGACGTCTTCTGCCTGTAAAATCAAACATGGGGTTTTCAACATTTTTCTATAGATAATAGCGCAAAATTTTAAAAAATATAATTATCAAAACGTTCATTAATCTAATTTGAAAATACAATCTTTAAAATGCATTTAAACGTTTCTAACACGTGATCAAGCAATGAGGCGGAAATGTTTTGCTATCTTCTGTGTTTTGCAGCAGACTCTATTCTTTCGCTCAAGTGAAAAGGCTTTGTTTTTAATCAACTCTATTTTTGCCCACTTACAGAACAACCAGCCAAACAACGATCAGTCAGATTTCAAAAAGGAGATATTCAACGGAGACTGCTTTGCTGCGTATCACCAAAGCCCACCCCCACCCCGGCTGGCTCGTGAGAACTGCCTCCGTCATCTATCCTCATTCTCCTGGCTCTGTCTGCGGCACAGTAAGTCACCACGTCCTCTAGCGTATGATAAGTCCCAGTTATCCCAGTATACATTGAGAGATGGAGCGGGTCCAGCGCCGAACCCTGTGGTACCCCTATAGAAAGATGATGTGGACACCACTCTAAAATAATGACATTGTCCAATAAATCGAATCACGTGTTATAATTGTTTATTCCGAACCACAATGGCATTATTTTTAGCAATGACTGCTGCTAACCGTCTTTAAACAAATACTGTGATTAACACGCGTTCACAGCAAAAGGCGCTACGACCATAATGAACACAGTCTTAATGGTTTTGCAACAGCGTGAGAGAGAGAGAGAGAGAGAGGGAGAAATAAAGAAAAAGATAAAGATGAATGGTTCGGAGAGTTTTGAGGCTAGCTAATACTGGACAGCAAATGAGCATGCCCTTGCTTTTTAACTTTATAAGTTCGCCACACTCGAGTTGAGTACTCTCCGAAAAGGCTCTGAAGCACTAATGAAGCTCAGAATTCACGGTTTCCTTTTGATGTTTTCAAACTGGAATTTCCAGATAGGGCCCTGCAAATGGACAGTTTTATCAGGGGCAAATAAAAGCATAAAGGGTCTTTCTTCACAAAAAAACACATACTGCTACACGGTTTCACTTTATTATTTCCGGCGAGGACACAGAATCTTGAGGACTACGGCTTTAAAGGACTTCACCGATAACACTTTAACCAAAAGTCCATGTCTAGACCTAAGCATTGAAGTGAACAGATGAAGGTTTTGGCGACTCATTTTGCACGCAGGGCCCTTAAATAACCTTTAGGATGAGGATGTCCTCTATAATACCAAATGCCACCAAGTAGCTGATCACTGGCACAGATTTTCATGCAGTTTCATGATAAGCTTGTTTACAAGAAAACTTGTTTAACAAGTTTATCTTGAAACTACATGAACATTTGTTGCGAGGAGCTAAACCTAAAAACTTACAGGAGACGTCGAGAATGTGAGATTACTGAAGTCTTTTTTCTCATAAGTAACAAAAAGTACAAGCAGCCTTTAGTCTTATTGTGTATAAAATATACATTTTTATAGATGAATGCATTTTTCACGATATCTTTCGGTCATTTGGGGACTAGAGCAGTAGACACGAGTTCAGATGTGTTTTCTCTGATACTCTGCTGCACGCCAAAGTAAGAAAAAATGTTAAACATTTGCGTCATTACTTGTATTAGTGACAGCCGATGAAAGTTTAGACATCATGGGGCTAAAATCTGCCTTTAACATTATTGAAATGAACGGAATGCTCGATGTTAATATTGACTATACGAGGTGGTTTGTTTTTCCAGATTGTCTGGAAAAATGAAACCCTCTTCTAAATGCATTCATCAACCATCTATGTGGCTGATTTAGATGAAACGTCTTCGAGACGCGTGTGCAATTTCTCAGAGCGCTATGGGGGAAGGTGACTGCAATCAATTCAATCTGTGCAATTTTCTGAGAAAAAGAAAAAGTTATTGATGAGGAGCAGCATGCCGAATTAAAGATTCCCGGCACAGAGGCCTTGGGGGGTGGCGAGGTGATTTGTGGAAAATGAAATGTTTAAAGGAAATTGCTTGTGTTTCCTGAAGTTTAGGCATGTTTTTCACAAATGTGACAAGACGAAGCTGAGGAGCTGGGGCAATTATTGTAGCTGTCTGCATAGATGGATGAGCAGCCACGGTATCTCTCCCAGTAGCGCTTTTTCTCTCTCTCTCTCTCTCTCTCTCTCTCTCTCTCTACTCTCAATTGCCTTATTTTATCATTAATCCTCCAGATTGACTGAAAGACTAAGAATATACAAGCCGAATGCAGGGCCCCTTACATCAAGAACCACAGATTAATAATAAATACAAACAAAATATCATTTCCTGGCACGTTTATTGTTTCTCTGCGCTTTAAGCTTTTTTTGCGATTCGCTTCTTCGCACAAACGGAGAAGAAGAAGAAGAAAAAGCTTCCAGCACTATCTCACTACCGATTTGTACGTACTTTGCGAGGTGGCTAATTTTGTATGACTTCACTTTTACAATTTCGGATGGCTTCTGTTGACTTCTAGTGGGTGGCCCTTTGTACGAACCTCGATACATAGCAGCCTAATATCTTCAGTAACATCTTCAGGCAAGTCATCATTTTTCACGATTACAATATTCAGTGTTGATACCAAGCACGATGCGCAACGTTGATGAACACAAAAATCATTTTGACTCGTTTTTTCGATAAAAAAGAAAAATGAAGGTTACAGCGAAACACTTGTAAGGGAAGTAAAATGTTAGATTTAACAGCAGATACGTAATGATTACCATTTCACGAAAGCTCCTAGATTAATTAGTCTTGACAATCACAGTCTTTATAGTGTTTTGGCATTGTAGGTGATTGCAAAGGTGTCGCGTTGCAGCTGCTGAGACGTTTTTTTACTCCTTGATTTTCTGTGTGTTGCTATGCGGCCTTTCTGTGTGGTGCTGGAGTACTAAATGTGATCGGCTGTAATAAATCGCGTATTATCTACCTTATTTTTTAACGTAAGAGCAGATTTGTAACTTGAATGTGTAAAGCTTCCAATGTCGTCCGTTTCTAGTTATATACAGTTTCTTATTATATTATTTTAGTGCGGTATCATATCAGAGATAGCTTTACAGTGCTTTGTTCATAGCTGTGCCGATATCTCACAGCTATGATTGCATTTATACATCAGTCCGATGCCACATGTTCGCAAATAGTTTTCAAAAAAACGACATTCGCGAGCAAAGAACATTTACATTGTCAAAGAACATTATGACTAGCGCGAGTTTAAGCACCCTCCAAAAACCTCTCTAATAATCAGTAAAGCTGCATATGCACGGTTTGATGAATGAATCTCTTACTTGCACCATACATATATCCGCACTGTTGTTTATGATGAGCATTTACGCACTGAGCAAAAAAACTCATATGAACGTCTCCGATTGGCCATTGCATACTTAAGATAAACAGATTAAGCTGTGCGATTGATTACAATGAGCAACACAGTAAAAACATTTTTTTTTAAAAAAAAGCATGGTTCAAACTTGAGCAGATCTCACTTAAAATTGGAATTTCTCTGAACTTACAAATCTTTGAGAACCGTTGAGATAAGGTAAGTACACAACATCATGGAATACATGACACCGTGCAAGTCGTTTTTGGATATTTTATTACGAATTTCTAACATACTATTACCATTTTAAACATCGATAATAACAAAAACTGTGCGCACCAAATCAGCATATTGTAATGTTTCCTGAAAGGTTGTGTAATGCAGTAACGGCTACTGAAAATACAGCTTTAAATTAAAATTTACAAATTTGTATCAAAAATACTAGTACTGTCATCCAAAATGAAAGTTTTGGTTTATATAATCTAAATATGCGCGCTGTATATATTTAATGGCACTTTCGCACCTGGCATGTTGTTTGAGAACGTAATGTGAACACAGCGATCCCGCTCAGATCCGCGCCAAAACAATCAATGTGAGATTGGTGAGGTAGTATCGGCTCGACTGAAAATGAACTGTGGAGCGGTTGGGTTGTAGTGAGAGAAGCAATCCGATCCAACGAACCAGTGAAACAGGCTGTACCATAATGCATGATGGGTAATTACGTAAGTTCCGTGAAAAGCATTGGCTTTGTCGTTTTGCTAATACCTCAAAATGATCCTGTAAATGTCTGTGGCATGTCGTCGTCGATCAAAAATCTAAGCACGCTTTTTTCATAGGTGCGTTTTAAAGATATTTTCCAACCTTTATTTTGGACGTGATTAAATGGCGGTTCGTGCTTTTACAGCACTAATTAATACATCAATCAATAAATGCAGCGTTGGTGAAGTAGTGTATTTAAAGTAAGGCATGTTTCTTCAAGCCTTTGTGTAGAGTTGTTTCATTTAAGGCTTTATTTAAGGACCATTATGTTCTCACAATATCTGCGGCTCTGCTTTTTAGCTTAAAGGAAGAATTCGTTTATTATGCATGGGAATGCGTAAGGGTTTTGTTAACAGCGTTCGAGAGACAGTCTGTTTATGGGTGAGTAACTCTCACTTCTAACGTTCTTCCTTGATATTTCAGGTAGCGCCGCGTGCTGATTTCCATTCTCTGCTTTTGGGCATGTGTTATTTGCTGCTCCACCTCTACATTTGTCTCGCCTTCCTCTCTTCCCCTCGGCCTCACTGTTTCATTTTCAAGTATAATAGACTCAGATAATGACACATGAAAAAAAGCAACCAAGCAGCTAATTGAGATCTATTCTAGAATAGCCTTGTAGTGCCGCAGGGACCCATCCTGCCAAATGTTCAACATGTCGTAGTTCATTTCGCTTTGAAATCCTGAACCGTTCTCCCGACAAGGCTGTCTTCAGAGCAACTACTAGTCAAAAGGTTAATATGATGTCGTTTTATTTGAAAATCCCTTCCAAGATCTTTCTTTGCCTGTGTGTGTGCGCATGTGTGTAAGACCGCATAATCCAAATGCGAGGAATGTTAGCTTTAGAGATACTCGCCATGTGGCTGGTAATCTTCATTATATACATAATGCTCTGTACGTATCGTAAGAATTATAATTTTGCCCCACTGACATACGGTACGTTTGTCATGCTCAGTTACAATTTAAAGTTGAAAAGAAGTGTCAAATTCACAATACTGTATCTCATATGGGTTTGAAAAATGTTGTTTAAATGTAACGATTTTTAAAATGTCATGTGGTGTAACCATTAAGAAAAAAATTATGCATTTTATGAGCACATATACAGTATTTATTTTTTCTTAATTCCATCTTTCATCTACAAATGTAATGAATTATTATTTCATGAATATCATTATGTTTAAATGGTTAGTACCACATGACATTTTATAAATAAAATGTCAAATTAGTTTAAGAGACTTGTTGGCTCAGTCTTAAGGTTCAAGGGGTTCCTTTCTGATTATAATATATATTATAGTCAGAGAAAAACCCTTTAATTGTAATTTTCTGTTTTATTTTCTCCATGTTGGTCGCACCAACTGATGCCACATACCTATTTTCAAAAATGCTCCACAGATTCATTTATTCTAAGAAATAACAGTGGAATTAGTGAACTAGTGAATTAGTTTTATTTTTAATAATCGAGTAATTTTCTCCAATATGATTTCATATTTTAATTTGATAAAAATTAAATTAAAGCCTGAAATCACGTTCAGCATAGAAGAGGTTTTAATGCGTATTTTAAAAAAATAAAATATCTAGACAAAATAAATTAGCATCATGTCATTGACATGAGCATATTTTATTTAAAATAATATTAACATATTTCATATAAAATAATCATGTAAAATATAATTATGTAGCCCGTGATAAATATTTATAGCTGGTCATGGTTGTGGGGATTGAAGCTGAACAGCAACATGATTTACTTATAAGTTACGCTCTGCATTCTTAATCTGCAGATCAATTGTAAAACTGACACTCGCGAAAACAGAACCCAAAACTTGGCAACCCAGATTTACCCAGATCTTTAAAAACAAAACTCATCAAGCTGCGATTCTGCAACCCATCCCTCAAAATCTAATCAGTCTGTCCAGTGTCCAGTCTCGCCCCGCAGCAAACAGAGCGGGAAATGTTCTCCTCCTCGTGGGTCATTTACTTCCACATAATTCATAGCCAACATCTGCTGTTTACTAAAGCAACAACATCCCAGCCATCCCTACTGACAGCCACATACACAATCACAGTAAAAAAAAGAAACCTAACCGACTCTGTCGGCTGAGTGGAAATTGTTCGTTTTGTCTGAGCCGGGGTTGAAACCCTATCAGTGAAGCAGGTGAGCAAATATATGATATGCAGCCAGTATCAAGGAGCAAGTAATGCTGGAGACAGAAACAATATCCTGCTCTTGTGGCCTGTTGACATATCCTCAAACAAGGGTTTAACCTTCAGCTGCAGAGCTCCCTCAGATACAAAAGGCTTGTCATAGTCCTCCAATAAGAAAGCACATTTTGTTTGTGTCAAAGCACACCACTGGAATTCAACACCACCTTCCTTTCGCATCTTTTTACCCCTCAACCATTTTAGCCTAGCGGAATCCACACGAGAAAAAAAAAACTGAATGCTCCAACAGCTACGGAGTCAAAGTTTTGGATTAAATGAAAACAAATCTTGCTAACGTTGTATTTTCGCAGTCAGCTTTTTCTATTAACTAGGAACTAAACCGAGAGCCCATTTAAAGGCCTTTGCAGGTGTCTTGAGTCAATTAGCTGATTAGAGAGTGGCACCAGGTGTCTTCAATATTGAACCTTTTCACAACATTCGTATTTTCTGAGATACCGAATTCGGGATTTTCATTAGCTGTCGGTTGTAATCATCAAAACTAAAAGAAATAAACATTTGAAATATACCAGTCTGTGAATGGAATTAGTGAAATCAACTTTTTGATGATAACCTAATTATATGTCCAGCACCTGTACACCTACGAGTAGTTTATGGTGTAATTTTCATTTTAATTGAACTATTCCTTTAAGCTGGTATGAGAAGCTATAAGCTGGGATTCTGCTTGTCCAAAATGGTGAATGAACTAGAAACCAGTTTCCATATATTTAAAGAAATCAAGGTAAAAAAGGTATTAAGGACACCATCAAAATAGTCCATCAGTATAGTACATCAGAGGCTATAATAATTTTATAAAGCTATAAAGCTTCAATGCACATTCACAAGAGTACCATGATGGGTGTGTGTTGATATTCTCATGAACAAGTGTCAAAAAGCACTAAAAGTGTTGATGTCACACTGACTATTTTAATGATGTCCTTATACCTTTCTAGACCTTGAACATGTCAGTTGCGTTACTTTTTATGCATCAGGTTTTCCAGAAGGAACTGATTTGGGATGATTTGGACTAATTTGCCACTCAAAATAGTGCTGCTTATGAATGACAGTCTGCTGTTAGCATGTTGCTAAGCTAATGATCATATGAAATGGAAAATAAGACAAAAATCAGGTAAAATTGTCCATGTTAAGTAGACGGAACTGCTGGTAGTGATGGTTTTCCACATTTAGGGCAATTTTAAAATCAGTTTGTATGTTTTGGCCATATTGGATTCACAATGAGCTTATAGCCAGTGACGTAAACAATAATAAACCCATCTTCTTATTTTAGAATACTAGTACAATCTCCAACTTTGTGGTGTGGTGAAAGATGACAAAGACAGTTGACCAAAGTTGTGACTATCAGACCGTTTTCAAAAAGTTATTTGTAGCTCAGGAGATTTGGGAACACAGCAACACGCCGGTTTGCAATTCATATTAACAAATAATTAATGTCGACCCCTTTGGTTGGATGTCTGACTCCACATTCGGGTTTCACGGAAACTCCTCGACACCTTAGAGCTCTAATGAGCCCAACGCACTTTTCTAATTACAAGAATAACTAATTTACTCATGGCCTGTAATAAATGTTTAATGATTATGCATACTTCATAAATTCCGTGCTTGGAGGGAGAAAATATTCATAATTTGGGCATTTTGATTAACGGTACCTCTAATTAGGCGTGAGTAATTATCACTGAAGCATTGTGAAGAAAAGGCCTTAACTACGTGGCAAATTTGCTGTAAAAAATGAACGCCGGTGATTCCCATCAGGTACCCGGTACATGATTAATATGGCTCCTTGGAGAGAAAAGCAGAGAATCCTGATCAAACCTGATCCGACGTCAATCACAAAAAATGAAAGTTGACATTCTGCACCTAACATTGTTGAGAGCTTTGCTTCTCTTTGAAGTAACACCGCATTTTGATGTTAATTTGCATTTATTCAAAATTATTCCTCCCTCCAAATCAGGGGTGATACTGAAACGCTATGCAACCAGCATTTTGCATTTTAAAAGTAACTGTCACTGCTTCGTTATGAATCACTGAGACAATCATATTACGAGAGCAAAAACACGTTGCAATGTAGACAATTCATACTATATATATAAAAGAAATACTCCAGACTTCATAAGGCCGCCCTGGTAAAATGTACTTTCCAGATGAATGCACGGCTGGAAAGACCCGAGCAAATGTCATGGACAGCTGATCCCCTTTCCGAGTTTTCGGAGCATCTTATTACGCCGGTATGAAGCTGTAAGCTTGTTTGTTCCACTCTTTTAATATTCTCTCAGTTATCTGCCTTCCTGCCAAACGCATCACGCCAGCGTCTAGCCCATGGCATCTTGATTCTCTTTAGGACGCGGCTTCATTGCACCTGAGAGCCATCAGCGCTCTTGTTAAGAGCTGTAAAAGACAATGGGTGGGTTGCACCAACAAGGATTCAATTAAGCAAAGTTTAGAGCTAATCAAGGAATAGTTGATTATAATAGTCTGGGTTTTATTTTAAATCGAACTTGTTGCTCCACTTCATTTTAAACTTAGATTAACAAACCAGAGATTAGAATTAAAACCTCCATCTTCAATTCATTTTCACCGCCATGATGGATTCATCATGTAATTAAACATCAACAATGTTAATTTTCCTTATCCTCCGTTTCTGACATAACTTGACGAGTTCACATTCTGGACATTTTATTTTATTCAAACCTCCCCACCTGTAAGATTAAAGTTCATTCTTAATTGAGGTTTAAAGTTATCTCAAAATATAAAATAAATCCGGGATAAAAATGGTGGTATAAATGTAAAACTTTTTAAACAGAATTTGAATTGATTTAATCTAGATTTAAGATCAATCCTTGTTGGTGCATGGAAATGATAAAAAACAAAAACAAAAATCACAGTTATTGACATTTAACATAACTGAAAGCTATTTTGTAAATTAGAGAGATTATTGCATTAATTAGTTTAGAAGTCTAAATTTAGCCTGTTTACTGTCTTAAAGGGATAGTTCACCCAAAAATGAAAATGTGATGTTTATTTGCTTGCCCCCCAGTGACTTTGTGTCTTCAGTAAAACACAAATGAATTTTTTTTCTACTCAAACCGTTCTGTCATTCATATAATGGAATTTAATGGCTGCCAAACATCACTACGGCTGTGACGGTACAATGAGGCGTTAAGACACGAAAACAATTGTTTTTTTACCTCTTATACACCACAATCTCAGACTCTCCTCAGGTCATTATCAACATCTGGCTCGTGACGATGGCACACAGCTATCTATACATAGATGCCCCATTAGTGACTATTTCAGGGCGTGATATGCAAGGATCTACATCTATATCTATGTGTATATATATATATATATGTGCCAGAGCAGGTTGATGTGTCACATGCTGAATGTTATGAATGAGCCGAGGAGAGTCGGAGATTGTGGTAAAATTGTATATTTTAAAACAAATATAAATATTTCGTGTCTTAACACCTCAATGCATCGTCATCAGCCATTGGGTTTCATTTGGTTTCATCTGTGTATGTTTTTTTTTGGTAGCCACCGACTTCCATTACATGACTGTCAGACTGCACCGATTTGAGTTAAATCTTCGTTTGTGTTCTACTGAAGAAACAGAGTCACCTACATCTTGGATGCCTCGGGGGCAAGCAGATGAAGATCAAATTTTCATTTTTGAGTGAACTATCCCTTTCCCGGTTTCATCGCGCGTGGGTCGTACATTATACATTTTATTATACTTTAATGGCGAGGGCTCTTAAGCCGTGTTTTATTATTTATACGTTTTTTATAATACACATTTTTTCTGCTAATTTCCTGAAAGATGCAAAGATAACCGCATACAGACGATACGTCTGCTGGTGCATGTTCCCGCTGAGCGAACGCCACTGAGATGTTAATAGCGCCTTTAATATCGAAAAGTAAGCGATCAGATCAACACTGAAGCCCCGTTGAATGTCACGCACAAACCTTATGTGGTTTCTTTCAAGTTCAAAGAAAATGATTTAAGCTTCTTGTACCCAAAGAGGGAGAGCTTTGAAAAGGATTTTCATCTGGTTGACTTGCATTTGGGAATTTGTGGCCTGTTTTCGGTGAACAGAAGCCCCTCCGCCACTGGCCATTAATCTTTTATGTCTTGTAGCGTCTTAATTCTAGAAAAATAAGTACAACCGGCCTGATGGATTTCTTGTTTACCTTTTCTCTTTTGTGGTTTCTGCTACCTCACGTGTTGAAAAAGAAATCTCCATAACCTCAGAGGTAATTATTACCTGATTTATAACTGAAGGACCTTCTGCTTCAGAGGAACTCAATTAGTCTCCCGAAATACAATAGAGAAATTTCCCAGTATGACAAGTAATTAAACCAAGATGTATCCGCGGAACCAAAATCAAAATCTCATTTACTTTCTTTATCTTTCAGCGTCATGTGAATCTATTATCTCAGCTCTTTATGAAAACACTGCGCTTGTTTTTAAAGAAATAGTTTGTCACAGCAGATTTGAAATGAAAATAACTATTTGTATCGTACTGAATGTCCATTTTAGTTTACTTCAGATCTTAAACGTATATAGAAAAACACTTGCAAATAATACAATATCAAACAAAGGGCGGCTTAATTGTACTTAAAAAAAAAAAAATAGCACACATTCATGACTTTGAGCACGAAATGTTACTTTTTTAAGTTTTAAATCATTATGGATCAGTTTTAATAACAGATTGTTTTACAATTGTTAGCATAGTACTCAGGTTTTTAAGATGCGCAGTGATGAATTAGCGCAGTTATTTTTTCATATTTAATCATATTTAAGAGACAGCTTATTTTGAGATTACTTATAAGGATAGACGTACTGTGAGTCCTGCTTAAGTGTGCCAAAAGCACTCTAAAAGTAAAAATTCAATACACTTGCATGTTAATTAAGTGCCTGAAAACATTAAATTCGGTTTATAATTCATTCTTTTAGCAGGCGTACTGTTATCGTACTTTTGTGGTGCTCAGCGGCATCCACTTTCGTTACGCAGAAAGAGCAGCATGAACATTCTTCAGAATTGCTTCTTCTCTGTTCCACTGACGATATTCGGGTTAAAAATCTGTTATAAAATCTCGGCTCCACGTGTTGTTTAATAGCTGCTCGGTCATGCTGCACTTGATTGAACCGACGGAATAAAAACTGGGAAAAAAAAAAATTCTATTAGGCGCAGGTTTTTAATCAGAGCTTACGCAGCTGAAAAGAGCTTTGAATTCATGCTTTACAAAAAGGTCCTCAGGGGTTACAATTACACAGAGAAGGTTAGTTTAATAACACCCAGGAGCTATACAGGACAGATTAAATTTCATATTCGGCTTGCTTGTTGAAAATACATTGTATATACATGAGTGGTCCCATTAGGCCGTGGCTTTAAAATTAGATGTCCTGTCAGCATTCATATTACTAAGTAATCGATATAATGTAACTGAAATCGTGAACGAGGATGGAAAAAACAGACATTTCCTTTAGATGTAGCAGAGCATTAATAAACCAACCAGTTGTGCGGGTTCATTATCTACGGCGTGCAGCATATGTTTGTCACTGTTGGATCGAGCGCATTAATGCATCCACATTTTCCGTTGCATGATGGGAAACAATCTTAAAGCCGGGGTAAAATGAACCGTAATCACCGCAGGCCGCATTCTGTCTATATGATTCATTGTGATCTTCTGCTTTTTCTTTCAACCTGTTTAGTTTTTAATATCCTCTCTGCCTGGAGAAGGAAAAAAATATTAGCCACCACATCCACCTCAGGAACAGCCCTAATGTGACTGATTTGGGCATATTTAATGGTGACAGATGGGTGACATTATAGACCTCGACTAACCTTTAAAGTTAGATAATGAATATGCGGAGAGTTGAACGGATCGCCTTTTATCTTGGCCAAATGAGGGCTCCACGTCCGATAACTTCCGCTTTATGAAGATTAAATCGCTTGAGCGCGATGGTGCTAATGTTTTCTGGGTTTAATAATGTCACATCATTTGTATGAAGATACATAAAAATGAAGATTGATTACGTATGCGAATTACAGTCTCATTCTGTGTTCATTTCATTCGGTAGCCTTACAGCAAAAACATCTGCTAGCCAAATATGAGCAGCCCATATAATGTAACACATCATTAACCGAAAGTCAGCGTGAGTTAGAGGGAAAAATGTTATCTTAGCAGTAATGCCTTTTTTTATATTGCATAAAATGGACTACAATGTCCGTTTAATGTACTTTCATTTGGCCTACGCAACAAAGCCTGCTTCACATAGTTTTCAGGTTTTCCTTCAGCACTTTTCTAATACGTTCTTCTTTAAAATGGTCACATAACTAATGCATTTATGCCTATTTAATAACAGCCCAAATCCTCACTCGTTGTAAAAACCAAAAAAGTGCCTGTAGCGAAATACTTCTTTGTTTTCTGACGCCTCCAAAGTCGAATGACCACTGAATGGAGCTAAAAGTGTGTTCTTCCGATGTTTTATTATGCTGGTTATCGTAAATATTTTTCTGTACAACAACTATGCGCTCCTCTGGTAGCGTGTGATCCACAGTGAGTGTTTGAAGCCAATTTTTTTACTTTGAAACCATTTACAAAGTTGGCAAGTGTATGATAGCTAGTGTTTGAAAATCTGATCAGAGAGCCGGTTGAGCGGTGTATTCCGGCTGGATTTATTTCACCCATTTCATGACCCACCAAGAAAAATCCCCAAGTCTTTTCACATAGTTATAGTCTAGCCATTAAAACGAAAGCAACAGCACACCCGTTTTCAACAATCGACACGATGTGAAGATTTATTCACGTCTGTAATCTCAAGTAATACTTCAACTACAACTTTATCTTACAATTTAAAGAAGGGCGCATAGTGACATCAGGTGTATTTAAAGCGATGTGATATCCAGCTAATTGCTGCAATTAGGCAGATGGTATTCGTGAATAGACCTTCTGGAACAAGAGTTTTCTCCGGCAATCTACTTTAAACATTCAGCAGCACACTGTATGCTTTTTGTATCCTGAGACCTGAGAGTAATTGTGGAAATCAGCTTGACAGACAACCCAATTTAGCCATCAGGTATCAATCAGTCTGAGGTAGAGTCGGCCTGGGATTTCCCGCGAGGTGCAACAGAAGCTAATTTGTGTGATCTTTGGGTCCACGGCAGCTCTAGCAACAAGGCCACACCGGGCTACAAAAGTAACTTTATATGACAAACCGTCAACTTCTACTCAAACACAAATTGGCTTGCACCAAACGGGCTGTCCATCAACATACGGAGAGAATACAGTGGGCCGACCCAGAGGATTTGGACTGAGCTTGGAATCGCAAACAACAAAAAAAAAAAAGAAGGTCTATTGATATTCCACCTGCAAGTTGTTCTTCGAAAGTGTTTTGGATGCTAACTTTGTACGAGTGTAAGATCTGCCCTTCTATTTGATCTGTCAAGGCTGTCGCAAGAAGAATGGAGTGTAGACGCGCATTCAGTGTTATTTCCCCAGAGGGGCGTTTATTGTGTGCGACAGCGGCTAAGGTTGAATAGGTAAATATCTCGTCATGGATTGCAGTGTGCTTTGGGATCCAAGGTGAATTATTCGGGTGCTCTTTGGTGAAGTGCTCCGGTCAAGGCAAGTGACATGTTTTCCTCTTTAGACAAGTGGGGGGGCGGTCTTGTAGAGTTAGTCCGCTCAATCCCAGTTGCTTCCTGCAATGAAATGCGTTGACTTCAGGTGATGGCATGGTTGTTAATCATTGCCTAGATGCCCTTACAGGTCCGACAGCCACTTTCACAACTCATCTAGTTCTTCTGAGGCTCTCTTGTTTGGAGCTTGTACCAAGAGCTGTTCTAGCTGCGAGGTAATTGGAACGAGGAAAGAGCTGCCTCTTAGCTAAGTGTCGTTCTTCTGTTGCTCTGTAAACAATTGTCTTGTTGGATTCGCCATGACTAATGATTATGGAGTCCTGCTGTGACTAAGTGGCTCGCAAGAATGCTTTTGAGTCTGCGCCTCTGTTCCCAGATCAGCTCTCTTTAACTCACGGTGAGGTTTAGATCGCTAACATGAGATGAAATGCTTTCTCAAGAGCGCCGAG
This sequence comes from Puntigrus tetrazona, assembly GCF_018831695.1. Lineage (NCBI taxonomy): Eukaryota > Metazoa > Chordata > Actinopteri > Cypriniformes > Cyprinidae > Puntigrus > Puntigrus tetrazona. The sequence goes on along the minus strand of NC_056702.1, from coordinate 12,037,032 downwards.
AAATATCAGTGAACAAGATAAACAGCGGCGTGTGAGTGTGCTTTGCTTAATCGCGGCGAATCTACTCTGCTCGGATGCACCGAGCTCTGTTTGTATGCTATCACTGTGTTTCACAACACTTAGTGGCAAGATGAATGAATGTGCACATTCGCTAATTGGTGCGTGCTAATTAGTGGTTCTTGCTAAAGGAAGGGTTGTTGGGTCAGTGGAAATCGAGGTCCAAGCAAACGGAGCTGACAGCTTCAAATACAATCAAGAGTAAAAGCATGGTTAAAATCTATACAGTGTCAATCATAAAAATACAATCAGATTGTAAAAGTTTTGCATCTTTTGCATCCATGGCAAACATTTCGAAGAGCCATCCAGAATGGATATATAGACCAGTGGTTCTTAATCACATCATCAAATGCCTGAAATTATGATATCTAAACAATTACATTTAATAAAATAAATAATTTCACCATTAATAAAACATGTGATGCTGTTGGGAGCTGACCGATTTTACGGCTCGAAAGGAAAAACAGCACAATGAAGTCGCGATTGTAAGTGGCATTCTGTATAACGTGCATAGAAGCTTTACTTCATGTGCGAGCACAACATTGCAGCAAATGTGCATTCATAAAAGTAGACTATATTGATCCAAATACACGGAAGCACTTTTGAATTTAATAATATGAAGTCCTCTCTACGGAGCCGTTTTAACGCATTTCTGCAATTAATGATGATTGCTGCTTATGGGTATTTCCTTTTGCTTGAACGTCTGAATGTTAGCTGAAAGTCCAGAACTCCCCTACCTTCAGCGCTGATGCTGTTTGTATGTGTTCCTTTGTTTTTCTCCCTTCATAACAAATTTGTCAATTCTGAGGCTTAATTTTACTAATAGCTGCTGCTGATGATGACTATTTGAATATGAATTCCATCAAAGTACGTGCTTGGAAGCGTTTGTTAAAGTTTGTTATGTGAGTACATCGATCTAAACCATCATAATATATGAAAAAAACTAAATTATTTAACATAACAAATGTTTAATGCATTTTAAATTAATGTTAAAAATAAAATGAATTGTAAAACAGGAAGTTATGTTTTAATTGTGTTCAGCATGGTGGGCACCGCCTTAGACATACTGCCATCTGTTCAGCATCAGTTAGTTCACAGAAATTGGTGTTTGTGGGGTTTTTTTTATGTGTCTCCAGTATCTCTAGCAAAGCCTCAAACTGAGATCCTGTAGTAAACTTTAAACCTTTCTGGATAATTCCTATCTCCTTGATAATCCTCTCTGCTTGAAGACTCCAATTTGCATTGTTTAGAGAATTAATTAATGATTAATACACATCTGACTCCTAGTTTGCTCTACTGTTACTAGAGTCCAAATTGTTGCACGTTGAACCATACTCTCCTTCCTCTCCCTATCTCAGGATTGGATGGACAATTTCCATATTTCGAGAGAACAAAGACTTGAAGACTCTGTTTTGCAATCGATTTAATTCGCACCAAATTCAGTGTGCATGCTTTCTGTGCACGATAAATTTTTCGGATGACGCATGAAAAAATTCAGTGTGCAAGGACCTTATCTCTAACCCTTCTACAGCCAAACGGAACGTGAAGTATGATTTCTTAAAAATCAGTGTTGTGATGAAGCTGCAGTTGAAATTGGAGCCTGACCTTCACATCGCCGCCAGACGAGAATACATCTCGCTAGCAAAGTGCCTCGATGCCACAAACATCCATACAGTCTGATTGCCAAGACTACGGATACATAAAACTTGACGAATGGATTCACCAACCATCTGCTCACATTTTTGTACTTAAAACGACCGATGGACTCAGAAAGTGGTACAAAAATCCCTAAAAGGAGACTCCCTGCCCATTTTCATCAAAACTCAGCCGAAGCTAACCGAGCCGGCGCATTGTTTTGAGCTCGTTCTCCCTTTAAAGTCATTGATGAAAGAGAATGCGCGCAAGTGGAAAACAGTTTTGGGAATCAAAGGAATGCCTCCATCACTTCAGTCTTCCCCTCAGGATGTCATACACCAGCTCCTGCGAATGGGGGAATGCTAGGACATTTTTCAGTCGTGTAACTCCAGGGTGTTGTTTATGGACTTCAAAGTGAAGCATACAGAGCAGCCTGAGGTAAATTAATGGCTGTCCAATCTCCCAACTTTGATTTGACAGGCGTTTCCACTCTGCCCTACCCGTGCACTCGAGGGCGATATTGCTTTGACAAACCCTTCATCTAATGAGAAGCTACAGAAAAGACAGAAAATGAGAGACAGGGAAAGTCTGTCCATTTGAGGACTGTTTAACTGCTTTTCCTCCAAGGCGTTTTTATAAAGCGCCCAACCTTTTATAGTTCCGGTCCATTGTAATTCTGTCCTTACCCAGAACAAATGAATGAAAGCGCCACTTTCCAAGTTCTTCCTATTCCACACGAGGATTCATGTCCAAATGACAGAGCGCTCCAGTTACTGTCAATTACCATTATCTCTCCAACCAGGCACACGCCGAGCCTACAACTAAAACAGATGATAAGAACGGACATAAAAATTCATTCCACATTACTGAATGACCCTATTACGCGAGGGACTATAAACGCAGAAAAGAATTTGAATTCCACTGCGACGGAATATTGGGATAAAAGAACAAGTCAAGAAACAGTAAATAGGAGGAGAACAGATAAACGAGATAAAAACACAAATATTGCAAAAACAGACTGTGCAAAACAAGTGGCATAACATTAGCTCGGCTCTCTGGAATACCTCATTCTGACCACTCTGATCAAATATACTTGAATAATGACCACTAAACATTAGGTCTAATTCACTTACCCACAAATCTGCATACAAATGTGTTTAAGAACAAGTCATGTTTGTTAAATGATTAAAAATGTAGGCCTCACATCTCTGCAATTTACTCTACCTATATATATATGTGTGTACGAAAATGTGCATTTTAGCCCATGCTGCAAATTTCCTCTGTATTAAAATGCAGATGTAACACTGGTTAATAAGAGGTCTGTAATCTAGGACACTTGCTGTAGCTGGAGGATCTCAGACGAGCGTGTCTTGCGAGAATGTCATTATGGTTGCTGAGAGAGACGAAAAGGTTGCGCGGAAAGCCCTCGTACAGAGATGGTTTAGGCGAGTCAATGCAAATTACTGCAGAATGCTCCAAATTCATTCACATTAGAACGAGGTTAAGAACAAATTGCGCATGTATGGACATGTTGTGAATCACAAAGAAATTTTCAGAGATCCCCTGTGCATATAAATGCAAATAATCCATGCGGTTCCAAATGTTTTATTTGGCGCGTACACATTCATTCGACACCATAATACAGATCGAGCGGTTGAGAGCTCCATTTGTGATTTGATCCCGCAAAGTTCTTTGTTCTGCTCACTACTCCTGTTTTTTTCTCTTTGAAGCTTTAGTAACCTTTGATTATCTGAGTCCTTGCAAGCCTTTTTATCCCCTCGTATATGTCAGCAAACCTCCAGCGCACCTGTTGTGCCGAGCGTCACAGTCAAAAGCAAACTAAAGCAGGTGAGTTCAATGGGCTGCACGCGGGAAATTGATTTTGTCTTCAGAGGAACTAAAGCCTCCGCTAAGTCAAATGAGAGATTTCGGGAGGGAAAGCGACGCTGGTGGAAAAAGCAGATTTTTCTGGTTGCTTAAAGTAATCTCTCATTGGACAGGCTATGTAATCCACACATCTGCTATTCTTGAGAACACTGAGCAAGCATATGTAAAGCAGCCGTGGTTGAATGATTTATCGTCCCTCTTATTCAATAAATCATAGGCTCTAAGTGGAAAGCCATGAGGGAGTTGTGAGTCAGAACATGATCCAGCAGATGTTTTCTAATGGTGGGTCACGGGTCTGTTCTGATTGTGCTGTGGTAGGAGGAAAAAAACAAGCCGAAATAAAAATACAGCTACCCGTATCTAAATATCAAAAACATCGTCACCTCTAACCCATTTTCCAAATCGAGTCGGAAGTCTTTGACTTGTTCCCTGACAATAAAGTGGACTCAGACCTATTTTTGGTGCAGCTCCATCCACACGTACGCCGCTGTGTCGTTCTATCTATCTAAAAAACGGTAAATTTATTTGGCTTTTGCTATTAGGCACTAATCAGAAGGCAATGAAGTTTAGACGCGCCCTTTAATTGCCTCGCGATATCAATGTGTCTACGCAAGCGGTTTCTGCTCTGGAAAATTAACTGTCAGCTTGTTTGCTGATGTACATAAATAAACAAGAAATGGATGCGAAGACAATTTGTTTTCAGTCCTTTCATCCTGTTACGGGGCGACTGTCAAAACAGATAAAAGAAAATGCGGAAAAGTTTGCCAAGTGAGGGGAACAAGGATGAAATGAGGATGACACGATATTATAAGAGGCCCTGTTTTGCTGCCTTGATAGCAGTAACACACTGAATGCTGGGATGAAAGACGCCTCTCGACTTCAACATCCTGAGCTCTGCTCGCAATGTACTGCTTCCGCATAGGAGATACACTATAAAACAGCCCAGCCGTGAAATTGCGAGGCTGTATCTATACAGCGCTCCGTTGCTTCGTGGTTACCCTCTAATGTAGCAAAGACTAATGAGTGGTGTTTGGTAAAGACTAGCATCGCTATTATCATCGCTCGCTCTTTGAACAAAGCCTCATACCCGAGCCCGCTCCTGGATCATTTCTACAGGAACGTTCCTTAAACATTTCCGTCATGCTTTAGGAGATCGCAGAGTGCAAGATGGAAAACGAAAGAGCTGTTGCAACCTTCTGAAACTCGTAGAATAATATACGGTGCGTATGGCACAATTAGAGCTGGATAGATTACATATAGTTTCAGATTACTTCAGATCTAACTCGTTTACCGCATCGATTTAAATAGGACAATCTCGTACTGGATTGATATTAACATTGTTATACCGAACCGGGGGGGAACATCTGACCAATCAGAGTAGGGTAGGCACATAGAAAGGAGGGGTTTGAAGAGAATCTTCGAAAAGGAGATGATATTAAATGCAAATTTTGAGAAAACAAAAGCGTTTTTCACCTTGCACGCATGTAAAGCTATTATAGAAGACTCCTAAAACAATATTAGTAGCCTTAAAAATGGCATAACGAGGCACTTTAATGTCTGGAAAGAGCCCCTATCGAAACTCAGTGTACAATATTTTAGAAAGGATGAAAAAAGGGGAATTAGACAACATAAATTATATTTAATTTATTGCTATTTTTGCTAAAAAAAGAACAAGTCTGATTCTGAGTGCTTTTAAAAGTGCATATACTTATTACCCATCTTTTAGCGTTTCTCAAAAATGCAACTTCATTGTCGTAATCACTGCTTTATGTCTTGGGGTGTGACTTTTTTGCCTCGCGATTACAAATGATCTGTTTCTACGGCGAACTGATAAACAGAACCCGCGCTTTGGATGTTTGTCACAATATAAAGGAAAATCGGTTGCCACCTTTTGCTCACATTTTTATACATCATAAACATTTTTTTAACTTTGCAACTTTGCTATTTATGAGGGGGCGCCTTGACGACTCCCTTGAGAACACATAGTTCCTTAGTTCTTTTAAACCCGAATAAAGACGGTTCTCAAACGTGTACAGAGCTACAGCGAGTAGATGCCACGTTGGCTCAGTAGTGCACAACACAGCGGACTTTTTTCTGTGTTGCTGTGATTTCGTTGCATTGTGAGATACAGTAGAGTCATACCAGAGCGCACGCCAAAAAGGGCATCAACGAGTTACCGTTACCAATCATTTACACATAGAGAAGAGCAGCATACTCTGAAATGGGAATAATAACGTAACAATAACACACTTTTAGCCTTACGAAACGTCTACAGTCTCCAATCTCCGATAAGGCTGGCCTCAAAAAGCAGCAAACTGCCTATCACCAGAAACAAACGACGGGAGCTGCTGGCATGCTGCAGGCTGGCACATCGCATGTCAGCGTTTCCAGACACCGGCGTATATATAAACAGCCTTCACTGTCTCTCGACTGTAACGGACGCCTCAGCCGACAAACAGAACAAACGACTGTCGGGGATCCAGCTGTATGCGAGCGACCGGACCAGAACAAGGCCGACACGTCAGGCTGATCCGGAGACGTGACCCCCTCGGCCTGCCCGCGGCCAAGAAGTTCATCCGACCCCTTCTGTAAGAACGCGATAACCGAGGATTTAAAAAGGCTCGGTCGCACGCGCAAAAAGATACTAACGGATGGCTGTTCAGCATTCAGAAACATTATTTTTCTGTTGATTTGCCGTTGTGCCATTTTGTTTTCCCTGTGACAAACGCCGCGGATTTTCCTCCGGGGATAAATAAAGAATGCCTGTCTGCTTTTCTTTACAGTTATTTCAACAACAAAGCCTTTTATTTCAGTCCGATGACTGCCGCGTTATATATTTTTTTGGCTGCGTATCATAACGTTTTATCATTATCCTCGTCGCGGGATGCGGGATTGCGCACCAGTTCGAGCTCTGCTTCTCCTAGGTTTCAGAGTCGAGTTATAAATGTGGAATTGGGTTTCGGATGTACAGATGTAAAAAAAAAAAAAAATCCCAATTTTCCAGCACAGTTGGTTTAATTTATGAGGATTATGGATTTGGGTTCCCAGTATGTTTAGAGGAACAGAGAGATTAGTCGTTTCATTTCACACACACACACACACACACACACACACACACACACACACACACACCCTTTCCACTTCACAAGATCATCACAGTCAGATGCACACTCCATCCAAGAGCAAAGGAAAGAAAACTGAGCTCAGATCTTATTATAAATTAATGGCAGCTTCCTTATGTATCCATATGCGTGCCATCAATATATCATACGAGTTACTTATTCCCTTTGAACTCTTTTACCTACAGACAAAGGTTCTGCCTTTTTGACTGGCAGAGGAACCGAGCTTTACCTTTTTAATGATAAGGTGAAGCTAGCTTTCGGTGAAGAAGAAGAAGAAGAAGAAGAAGAAGAAAAAAAAAAAAAAAGAAGCAAAATACGGTCAGCGCGAGGGTCAGTTCAGGAAATAAACAATCCTACCGTTTCATACATAATGAAAAAACATTATTCTTTAATTGCCATGTGAAAATATAGTTCGTTATTTTAATTACTTATTGATTATACTAATGCACTGAAATAGGAGGCACAAATTATTGTGCTAGGCTGGACTACTAATGAGAATTTATATATATATATATATATATTTATATATATATATATATATATATATATATATATATATATATATATATATATATATATATATATATATATATATATATTAGAACGAAGTGTCACAGTGCCCTCTAGCGGTTTAATACTTGAACACCTCGCCTCAGAGTTAACTTTCTTTCATGTCAGGAGCTTTATACGGTATAAAACAAGACATACGTCGGAGTTTCGTTTAGAAAGACCGCGTATCGTGCATGAAGGACCTCGTAAACGTTACAAGGGGAGCGTGAATGTCGCCGGTGAACATGATTTACTTTACCTCACCGGCTGGCGGCAGAGACGTCGAAGATGGAGGAATCAAAGCGCGCGAAAACAAGTTGCCGGCTTTTCACGCGACACTCAGTTCACATCTGAAACGATTTGAGTGACATCTGCGAGGGAAGAAAACTTCGGCAGGCGGACAGCGTCCACGTGTCGCCGGGGAAAAAAAAAAACATATGAGCGGCATATAGCCGCCAGTGTTTTTATTATTATTTTACTAAGGTTTCTCCTCCCTGTAACCTCAGCATGTCCTAAAAATTCATTGAGGCGGATTTTTAAAAGAGGAAGTGGTGCGATGAATCTGTCTGGAGGCTGTTGGGTGATGGGACACGTTTTTTTTTCACATTATGACTGCAAAGTTAAAATTTTTTTTTTTTTTTTGTATGCGCTGCAGGCTATATAAAAACTTGTGATATGGGTGTTGCATAGCCTATATATCAGATGACAGGTGCATGTTCCCAGCCTTAGTCTTAAAAGCATCTGAAATGAGCACACGCTGATGAAATTCATTTGTGCACGGTTGCTTTTGGTTTTGATTTGATCTGAGCTGTCAGATTAAAGGCTCGGGAGCTAGATATAATAGCTAAAAGGCTGTTTATGATGTAACGTCTTATAGCTGGCAGATGTCACAATAGGAAAATAATGTATGCTGCTGCTGCTATAAAGATCCTGAGGCTCTCACATATAAAGCTGAAAATGAGAGGTTGCACAAAAATTGCATGATCGGATTTTTCCCAAAATTCCATGATGAAATAGCAAAAAGATAGATAATGAAACATTTATTTTATTAAACACTGACGATATGACTTGAGCACCAAAAAAAGTATCAAGAAGACTGGAGTAAACTCATCTGACATGGATAGAGTATATCCAAATATATATTTTTTTTATTGTTATAGCTTTTCACAGTATTACTGTTTTTGAGCACAATAGACTTCTTTCAAAAACGGACACCAAAATGGATCGATGGCGTGTCAGAATATTTATTGATATTTCAAGATCAAGTGCGTTTAAAGTCAATTGAGCAGAATAAGATTTTATGACCCCACAAATGCAACCTAATTTTATTACAAAAAGCTCATTCTTCTAATCTACAGATTTGAATTCCGTGTTAAAACTGATATGAAATTTGAAGGTAATCATGATTCATGCGTTGATGACATTGTGGACCCATATGGGATCTTCTCTGAAAATCAAAAGGTGTTGGCACAGGGTTTTGGTTTTTTTGTATAAACTTTTATTAGAAACGTTTAAAAATGCAAGTAGCTATAGAACATCCATCAAAGATTAAAAAAAATCTCTCTCTATATATATATATAATGCGCTGTATATGCACTCGTTTCATCCATTGCTCATCCATACGCACACTCAATGTTTTGGTCTGATTGCAACTCTTGCAAGTGTAAAGAGAGAACAGTAAATCACATACCTCTAGTCTGAAGACATCTGGTTTCACCAATTAAGTTCTGACTGCAGTTCATTTGTAGAAACATCTGGCAGATGCGCTGTTAGAAAAGGGAACAACATCAGTGTGAAAGGAGTGGGGTGAGTTTTGAATAAACAACTAGATCGATCCATTGAAGTGTTTTGAGACGCCCTCTGCGGCATGTCAACATTTTAATGGTTTTATTAAAATAGGTGTCTAGAGTCATTCCTCAACACCTTTCAGAACTCTTTCAAAAGTGAACTAAATAGATGATTAATTGGGTGTTGGAAGGAATATTGCACAACTACCACAAATGAGCCACCTTGCCGCTCCTTTTGACCAACTATACATCAGTTCTCCATTGTAGAAGAGCTCGGGTGTGAAAAGTGGGGGATTATATTATTTCACAAAAAAAAAAAAAAAAAAAAAAAAACCCAGCATGGAAGCTCATGTTTGTGCCAGGTTGCCATTAGAGAGAAACAAGTTGGGACACGTATCTCGATACTGACCGAAAAGTGGGTCCCTAGTAACCAGATCCAACACCAACCACCTTCTGACAGCCAATCGTCTGCTTTTTAACCGTTTATACAATAATGAAACCAAGTACATCAAAACCAAACAGCAGAATTTCACTTGTACTGTAAAAGCAGAAGAGCCTCAAAATAATCATTTATTATACGTCTCGCTCCAAAACCAATAATTGCAGCAGAAAACTAATTTCCAGAAGAGCATTTAGGAACAAAAATTAAAGGGGTGTCTCGAGCCACAACTCAGGAACACGTTTCAGTGCAGCACGTAACTCAAATTAACATGGAACCTATACATCTGCATTTACATATATTAAATTATTACAAACCTTTCTAATAATTGATACAATGCATACAGAATCTCTGCAAAGTCCTTAAGTAGTATTAATTCTAAGCCCTTGAACTCAACCCTTAAAACACGCATTTGTGAATCTACCCAGCGTGTGAGTGAAAACCTCGCTTGTCGTGTCATAAATAAAATTTATTAAATCAATAAGAAATATATATAATCACAAATATTGAATTTGAACTCAAAAGTATTAGAACTGTAAGACAAGGCAACATAAGCATGTCGAACTTCATGTGAGTGGAGAAGAGGTATATCTGCTGTGCCTCAGCTAACGTAGGTCAACACGACTGACTGGATGGGCTCTCGGCACACCGGACACAATTTGTTCCGGTTCTTTAGTTTCTTGGCGCAAGTGTAGCAAGCCATAAGGTGTCCAGTTCTTCCGTGGACGATGCAGCCGTTCTTGGGGCGACTTTGACAGATGACGCAGGGCTCGAGGCAAGCGGCGGGCAGGCAGGCCTCCAGGCTGTTGTAGCGCTCCAACTCCGGGGTCTCTTCCTGGCTGCTGCCCCCACCAGAAGAGGTCGAGGGCTGGGACGACGGGGTCTGAGATTCAGTCACGGAGCCGGAGGCAGTGGAGGAAAGAAGTTCGTCTTTAGAGGCTACGGGAGATTGTGAGCACTTGCCGTCGGGTACATCCACTCCTTCGTCCGTTTCCGGGAGAGGGCTCGAGGGTTTGGAAGGAAGGAGTTTGACATCTGAGGCTGAGCTGGGAGCCGTGGTGACGCCGGCGTCTTCTGTGTCGGGGTGAGCGTTAGTGGAGGTGTTTTCCCTGTTAGAGTTCGTTTCTGGAAGCCAGCCGGGTCGGACGTTCCAGCAGCTTTTGCAATGCCGAGGAAGAGGAGGGTTGAGCTCGTCGCATTCGGCGCACTTCCAGTAGTCCTGAGTGAACACATTGTTATCTTAGATTACTACATTTTTCTCGTTTTTGAAATTTAGAAAATCCTGTTTAAATCTGTAGGTCAGAGGAAGCATAAAAAAGGGACATGAAAAATTGGGTTCGGTGCAAAAAACTTGCTCTAAAAAAAATAGCTCTAAACGTTTAAAATACGGTACCATTGAAGTCAGCATGGCACGTAATTTCTTAATACACATTCCTGGTTGTATCATGCAAAATTAATCAGTGGGCAAAGTTCAGTAGAAAAAAAATGTCATGTTCTTTCAACAAAAATGTAATAACTTGCAGCATCTCTGAAACAGCTGCCCTTTTTGGCAGACTCACAAATGCTTTTTTTTTTTTTTCACTTCACCGTTTCACAATGTTCTCTAGCTTGTGTTTCCTTGTTTCACACAGAAAAACATCAGGTACTAAAATGTTACGTACTGCCTCTGTTATCTCTGTATCCTCATCAAACGAATCTTCATCCTCAGCAAAGATCGTGACTTCATACACCTGAACAAGCACATACAGAACGGCAGTGAGCGGAGGACTGTTAAACAGGTTAGGTCAGTTAGGTCATCCGATAATCTCTCTCTCTCTCAATAGAACAGGAATTTGAGTTGAAACCTCGTTCTCTCCTGGTAACGAATCCTCATCGTTCTCACTGTAGGCGTCAGAGTTTATGGACTCCACCTCAAACTCCACGCTGAAGTTATCAGAGTCAGAGTCGGAGTCTACGCTCTCATCACTGCCCTCACTGTGAGAGATCCCTACATCCTGTAAAACAAACCAAACGCTGGTTAGAAAGGGCCCAAAGACAGCGCAAAGTGGTTACAGTCGCTGGTAAACCCACAATGTGAACTATATTTAAAAGGCGCTACTCACAGAGTTGCTTTGTGCATCCGAAGACTCGCTGTTCCCCCTCTCCCGGTGCAGGCCGCCGATCACACACCAAGACAGGCTGTCATCGAATGTCAGGGAGAAGCTGTCTGACTTGTGTCTCTTCCTGCGTTCTCTGGGTTCGTCTTCGGCTGAAGTCTCTTTATGAAAGCGCAGAACAAGTTTAGCACTCTTTTTTGACACAAGGACACATCCTCTTGCAGGTCTATCAAAGGCAGACTGCTCTGCAGGCTTCACAAACATTTCCGATCCGTTTTTTTTTCGTCGCGTTAAACAGAAGCTTAAGTGTATGCTGCATTAGAGTAAATCAATTTTTTTGCTGATGTTCCCGTTACATGCACTCAACTTTGGACGCTTATGAGCCAAGCAGGAGCGATGCTCAGAGCAATAACCCTGTTTTAATGGTGCATCTAGCGAGGCTTGCTCAACAAACTGCCTTTGTGTGCATAGCGGAGTTTTTTAAAATGGGCCATTGAAGAGCAGCAGTCATCTGAGCACATTCTGCACAGCCTCCAGATCTCAGTGTCCTTTTGGGATGTTTACAGTGACAGAGGGAGCAGTCATTAGGGCACCACGTGTTTACCCACATACCTTCCCCGCTCGGTGGTTGAGACTGATGTAATGTAAACTAGTTGATTCACAAAAGACGCAAGTTCTTGAACTCGGTCGAGAAGTAACCTGAAATCTATATGCCAAATGTAAATGTGTTGGTAAACTTAAAAAGGTTTGACTGTAACTATATCAGCCTAAGCTGGCAAAAACATAAAACTGGATAAGCCCTTCCTGTTCAAACGGGAACTACGTCGAGACTAGAATAAACAGCTCTATCTGAAATCCTATCTAATCCAGCATTTTCAAACACACTCAGTTGGTGTGTCTGTCGCTCTCTGGTGTGTGTGCTTACCAGGATCACTGCTTCTCCTCCTCCTGCGCTGCTGTTGTGAGGTAGATGAGTGGGAGTCCGAATCGGTGTCCTAGAACAGACAGTGGGGTTTCAGTCATGCTTCAATCTCAAACACAGCAGGAGCTCTATAAAACCCATTCAAGCGCAAACAAAGCACTACCAGGGCAACCCTGTGGAATGGGTCAATACTCGGAGTTCTGAGCCTGTGAGCATAAAAGAACATTTACCCCGGGCCCTCGATCTGGTTCACTTTGACTTCTGGGTTCGGAGAAGGTAGAATGAGTATCTGTAAAAAGGAAACGGAGACGGTTTTAAACACAAACAACATGGATAAGAACATTTTGGAGAAAAAAAAAAAAAGGTTCCATGATCACAGTACCTGGATTTTTCACCGTCACAAGGTTTCTGTTGATCATTGCAAAGAGAGCTCTGAAAAAGTTAAAAAGTTAAAATTACAACTGAAACTTTCGTTTTCATGCAGCAGATTTCACTTTCAATTCTTATACTTATTTCTAATACCTATTTGCTTTTTTTTTTTTTTTTTAATCTACACTCACTCTGTTGTTTGTTTATATATATATATATATATATATATATACACACCACCTGCAGATACTTCATGTATTAAACAGGTGACAACAGACCCTTTCAGTTAGAGTAGGTCAAATACGAAAGTTGCACCTGTTGCTTTAAAGCCCCACCCTAAAATTCCCAGAGGTCACTGGTACTACAGCTGCTCTGTCTTAGAGAAACTAGACTCAATACACACCGGGGCTCTTTGACCGAGAAACTTTTCACCCCCAGAACGGCACCAAGAGCATCCTCTCCGCAGTGAACAATGTGTTGCTGCTGCTTGTCGTATAACTCCTTGCTCATGATATACTTCCCCAGATAAAACATAACCTAAAAACACAGAAAGAGAATTCGTTTAGAGATCAACAGGAAAATCATTTCCTGAAACAGACTGAGTGTTGACGGAAAGAATGGTAAAGATGTGGCGATATAAATATTCAATGGACATTCCTGTTAGTCAGACAACCACAACTTCTGCCCATAATAAAAAAAATGACTCATACCATCACGCTAAAGTTCACAACAGATGAAAATATTTAAAACAAAAAAATCACATATTAGGAGTGAAATGGCATAGAAATTATGGATATTGTGGCACATGATAAATGAAAGTTAGAAATTATATTTTGCATTTGTTTAATACAGACGTACTGTCAGTGCATTTTATATATGGTTGCTAAGGTAATCTAAGGTCTAACTAGTCTAAGATCACCCTAAATGACTCATTTTTTTTTTATCATCCTTCATCCTTAAAAAAAAAGCTTTTTGACTGATCACTACAAAAGTAATAAGCTACAGATGAAAACCGTTCAAATACTGTAGCAAAAACTAAAGCTTAGGAGGTTGGTTCAGATCCCAAAATGGAAAAGTGAACCGTGGAAAAAGAATTTCATGCTTTAGCAAATCACAAATGAAATGTCACTGAACAAAAGGCAGCAACTAAATATAATTTAACACACACTGCCCTATATAATTTATAAAATATTTATACTTTACTATAATAATTAGCTGTACACAAATGAGCAGCAACACATGAAAGAAGAATTATTTTTAGCCTGTAATGTCAAACACCTCTGGTATTTTACCACAAACCACTCATTATTCCAGAAACTGTTAAATAGGCGTCACTGCCAAAAGTGCTTTTTTTACATAGAAAAATATTAAAATATACACACAACATAAAAGCAGAGTTCAGCATTACTAACACGATCGTCAATTATAAGTACTGCCATAAAGTATGACACGTATGCTACTGTTTAAAAACCTAAGATTAGTATGATTTTAAAAAAATAAAAATAAACACTTTAATTCAGCAAGGATGCATGAAATTGATCAAAAGTGGCAGTAAAAAAATACTACAAAATAAATAAAAATAACATGTTTCCAAAAAATGTATTTTAAATGTTCATACAAACAATTATTAATTCATTTTTTAAAATGCAGTGAAATCAAATCAACACACAGAATGATTTCTAAAGGATTATGTGACACTAAAGACTGGAGTATCTGCAGAATCAGCTGTCCTATAGATTTTAAAATACATAATCGACAGTTTCACTCTTTTAACTGTACCCCGCAGGATATCTCCCCGACCATAAACTTTTGAATGTTAGTTGATATCAAAGGAAACTGACCTCCTTCATGGTGAAAACGTCTTTATCCGCACCTGCGTCTTCCAACAGGCTTTTCAGCTGCACCTTTGGTCTCACCTAAAGTTACATTTAATAAAACCCTAATCATTTCAAGGTATGAAAAAAATGACATGCACAGGCCGGGCACAGCTCCAATGCTACGTTACCAGTTTTTCGTTGTCAACCTTGTTGATCTGAGAACTGCTTAAACAACTTTCCGAGGCCATTTCTGTAGTTACCTGTAAAAAAAAAAAAAAAAAGAGTTAGATTTCATACACAACAACAATGTAAAAGCCCGTTCAGTAAACATGCAAACTTCACAACAAACATTACCTGTGCAAATAGAGGTAAGGATCTAGCTAAGGATCTTCTATATATATAAATATATATATACACTGTTTCCTGTATATAAAGTGCTTGAGCTCTGGGTTAGCGTGGAGTGGGAGCCGGCTCAGAGCCGGTCTATGGTTTAAATAGACACACAGAGGCATGTCAGGGCTAGAATCCACCGAGCAGATCATCATGTCCTGGGCGGGTTCGGGCATGACATGTCAAAGCGTGACTGGCTTCAGACGCCTAGCGGCGGCAGACTCCTCTTTGCTGACTTGCCCGGCTCTCCGCGATCATGTCCGGGCATGTCCCGTCTCGCGGCACCCGCCCACTGCTGGCTAAGCGCACGGGTTTGGGGGCTTATCGGCGCAGTAACAGGTGACACGACGGAGTGTTCGGACCAAAGCGATGATGGATTATTAGCTACCCGGTTAAAAAAAAAAAAAAAAAAAAAAAAACATACCAAAAAGACTATAAGTTGTTCATTGCGAGCGCTACGGATGCACGGAGGTCCTTCAAGTAAAAGTTTGGACTGCGACAGTGCCGTGTTTGTTTCTCTGAAATGCTCAGCAAACAGTAACTCGCACACACTAAATACGACAACAACCTCAGGTCTGTCGGGATTTATACATCTGCCATATCTCCATTCAAATCAGCTGCACATAAATTATGTAAAAACTGGATCTTCAAACGCTTTCCCCCCACTCCAGAGTTAAAGCGATAACGGATCGACGTCTAAATGCTAAAAAAAAGTTGTAAGGTTTACATTTTAGGATTCAGTGGGACAGATAACACGATATTGACAAACGCTACGGCGAACAACAGAAAAGCGCGTAGCTTGCTTTTCTCTAGTTATAAACCGTAAACGCGCCACATAAGCGGCGGTCGCGTTTGTTTACGTAATGCTAACGTATGCGGGTAGAACGGTGATAACGTTGGCAGTTTTAAATACACAGCTTAAAGGGGTACTGCGCATTTAAGCGACGGGACCGAGCGTATACACAAGTAACAGCTACGCACCATTTCCCTGTCCTGTCTATCAGGAAAACCCGAGGCTGCGGCAGGCCGCGCTCTCGAGCTGACTGAGGCGAATTGTTTTAAGCGACCGCGCGGACATTAAAGCCTCGCACGGTGCCGAAATCACTCCCTGTGACGAACAGGAGCGCCATTCGTGTGTTTATAGCGTTTACGGGTGTGATAAATGTAGGAAAAACGGTAAAAATCGTTAAACCGAAAGCGTTGATGCCTTACCCGCTGGTGACCGTTGGGCGCCGAGAACTCCCTCTACTGGCGCCTGTTTGGATTTGAAACGTTCCAGCACGTGCGATAAGCGCGCGGTGTAAACATTACACAATAAGCGCTGGAAGGCGAGGCGGACATCGTTTGCTCCTCCGATGTTTAACGCGATTAAAACGAATTAAATTCGTATCGTATTTAACGCGACGTAAAAGTCAGATTTTCACGTATATTAGCGACAATCCTTTCGGATGGCTCTTCGGAATTGTAAACGCATCGCATATTGTCGATGGAAATGGACAAATAAGGATTTATTATCAAGAGATTGACTCTCAAATTTCGGTGCACTTAAAGATATGCCCAAATTTAACGACAGACAGCGCTTTGGGGGATTGTTATTGTTTAAATGCTTTGAAATCTCTCTCTCTATGCATTTTATGAAGTGTATAATACTCCTTTTGTATACAAAAATGTAATATTTAGTAGGCTTACATTTAAACCTAATCTTTATGGATTGCATTCGGTCTTTTGTTTTATAGTAACATAGAATTAATCAACTTTATCACTAACTGTGATGTGTTTAAATCATTTGTAGTCACAATGGCCATACTGTGAATGCAAGACTTTAATCACCACTAATTCATTCCTCCTTGGATTAATGAACTCGTTTGCCTTCTACATTACTCTAACTGAAAGATCTTTCATCTGTTTTGATTTGTTAATGAGTAATGATGATTCCTCGAGTCACCATTGTGTGTAAGTGGCAGACTCTTGGTTTCCGCCAACAGAGAAACCTGCTAGTTAGGGGACGTCCCGTTTGCTGCCTGAAATTACCTCTTTATGAAGCGGGCAAATGGGCCGCTCCATGAAGACATGTCTTGCACGGTCCAGGAGACAGGAGCCAGTCTTTGTAACCCTGGAGGGTGACTCAGAGTTTATTCTAGTACAACATGTTTCTTTAAGCTCAACATGTTTGGGCTTGTACGTCTGTAATAATGAGGAACTTCCATGGACCACTGATGAAAAAGAAGCCTTTCATTTTATTAATGGGAGTAAGGATAAAGACCGATCTTAAAGGTTGATATTAAATACACGTTATTAATTTATGGTAAAGTTATTTTACTATTCAACAACACATGGAAGACTGAGGGGGAAAACAATTCAAAACCGTTTTCAGTTTGATTAAAATCCTTTATAAAACGTTTCTTTCAGTATAGAAGGAGTTGTCGTATATTTTTTAAGTACTTTTTGAAAATTTGTAAATAGCTACTATACTTTTATTTAGTGAGGATGCATTAAAATGATCAGAAACAGACGTTTATAACATCGCAAAGAAACTTCCTGTTCATCAAAGATCCCTGAAAAAGTTAATCACTGTTTCTATACAAATATTAAGAAGTATCTCTACATTGACAATAATTTGAAATATTTCTGATGGCTGCTGAAAATTCAGCTTTGGTATCACAGGAATTCAAAATATCAAATATATTCAAATGCAAAGAAGTCATTTTATATTTTTAGATTGTTTCACAATATTACTACTTTTATATAATTTTGCATTAAAGGCAGCCTTGGAAGTTTTTTATTAGGCCTACATTTACTGAAACAAAACATTTTAATGCTAGAATATATTAATATAAATGTATTTATAACTTGCTGGCAGAGAATAAATGTGCATATATGCCACATAAATAAATAAGGTATATATATATATATATATATATATATATATATATATAAATAAATTTAGCTTTATTTTATGATGCTGGTTTTAGTTCTAAAATGTTGTTCTTCGCTATATGAGACAAGAAGTCTCCTTCCAATTCAAGGGATGTCAAATTTAATTGCATGGGGAATAAAACATTTTAGAAATTCAAAACATATGTTACATGAAACAGGTGGTTTTTGAGCGAAACGCGTCTTTAAGAGGCACAAACGGCAGCATCTGTTTACCACATCCTTTTCAAAATGAGTAAAAATCACACCAAAGCCGCAAAACATCTAGACTTGGTCTGGAGACAGGACTTTGGAATGTGACTGATGTTTAAGCGGCTCGTTGCAAAAGAGGAAAACAAGCTGAAAAGCCCTCATCACGAACTCAACGAATGACCGACATACCATTTCACAGATACTCAAGTCTGTTTGCCAAGCAGGCAGTGACCCTTGTCCTAAAAGTCACGACGAGACTCAATACAAGATTAGATTCCGTTCACGGGCTACTTTCTATAAAATGCTTTATTTTTGTACAGACCGTTCGAAAAATACATCATTAAATAACACTTACAAAGTAAAAAAAAAAGAAAAAGAAAATAGGTGTTCTCTCAAACAGCACTTTTCTTTTTTTTTTTTTGCAAATATCGAATGCTTGGAATAAAAATGGAACTCTTAAAAAGATTGAAATGCCATGATCGAGGCCTCCGATTCCTTCCAGTCTGTGTTTGGTTAAGTCTTCTTCATCGCTGCCTGTTCCTGAAGAACGCTGGCTTCCTACGGCCTCTGCGTGAGCCTGCTCTTGCCCTCCTCCTGCTCTGCCAGTTTGAAATGGGTGTACGCCAGGATGCCACTGAGGGTGCAGAGGATGCCCAGACCTTGGTTTAAGGACAAGGGGTCCTGAAAGAGGACGTACCCGCCCAGCAACGTGATGCAGAACTTGAAGTGTCCGAACATGTTGTAGCTGCGAGGAGGAAACGTTAAGGGAAGTTGTCTTTTTGGATGGGCTTGTGACTTGCGCTTGAGTAGCGGACTGAGGACATGTGACTCGAGCTGCGGAGATGAGTCAGGGGCTCTCTTTCTGAGAGTTAATATTCTTTAGGCCATTGCGCAGTTGGGATTTTGTGCTTTATAGTTAGGCTCGTGAATGAGGTATTTAAGAGGGGTTTTAATAACAAGAAAAGTTCATAAAATAACAGGTTGTTAGTTTTAATATTGATCCAAGTATGTTACAGTTGTTAGTATGCAGCAGAGGTTGAAACATCTGTTAAAAACGCATGTTAACAAATTAATAGGTCTTAGTTTTAATATAAATGTATGAATATAGCAGATAAGGCAATACGTAAAAAGTTAATAAAATAACACACACACATAAAGTATAATAAAATAACACACACATATATATATATATATATATATATATATATATATATATATATATATATATATATATATATACACATACACACACACACACACACACACATACATAAAGTTATTAAATAAATTAAAAATAAAGTGTAATCTGTTAGGAAAATTAGTAAGTTTTAAATAACGATTTATGGATATGGATCTTACAAATATGATATGTACAGATAGTTAATAAACATATTAAACTAAGATCTGCTATTTATAACGTGAATTGAACTGATATGTCTCCATGTAAAATAAAGTTATTAATAAAAACGTAAGTATGTTGTTTCTAATAGTGATTTATGGATGAGAGTTGTGTGAATGTGATATGTGAATGAGTTCATGTAAAAAAAATATTAATAAAATAGCATGCTGTTTTTATTTTGATTGATTTTGATAAATCAACTCAAATGTAAACTTAACTAGTACTAGAATTACTAGTACTAAAATAATTATTTTGAGAATTGGCTTGACTAACACGGTGACTAATTTTCATATTAATGCATATAATATTCTAAATGAACGTCACCACAAACTGAACAACCCAGCACTACTGTAAATGGAATATATATATATACCCCCTCACCATGCAATATATATTATATATTTGACACATAACACACATATTTTAGAAATAGAGCTAACAGAAACTACTCTAGCAGCTCATCACATTTCCACATCCTTGACTTAAAAATAAAAATAAGTTTCTTAACCCAAGGTTAAGAGAAGGCTTGCCTAATAATTAACTGGCCCAGAAAAGGTAAGCGGAAGTAAATTGCTCCCTCTACTGCTTACTTTGAGAAAGGACTCATTTAGAAAAATCGCACTCAATGGGGTGCATTCAAACACATGAAATGTTTCCAGTACGGCCAGGGGCTTGATCTACAGCTTCCCCTTTCGTTATCAAACATCTGCGCAACTACGTATTAACTATTTGCCAAAAGTTGGACAATTAACAAACAATAAAGTCACAGAAATAGACTGATATTGTAAAGAATTAACAGAAAGGATACGTGACAGCGGACGTGTTCCCAATGATCCAGTAAATGGACAGATTGACCAGAAAGGCAATAACACCAGACAGCAGAACCATGACCTTGACGAAGGGAAGAAAACGGGAAAGAATCAAACATTCGCTTATTCATCAAATTAATACATGTATACAATATTGAACTTGTGAGCTTTTAATCCAATGGGGGGAAAAAACTGAAGCATTTTTACTTCCCCCCCCCTCCCGGAGGAAACCTAGGCAACAACACAAGGCGCTCTTTGTGACTGCCCGTTTGTATATTTAAGGAATTCCTTTGGATGCGTGCGAGCCGCTTAAAGAGCAGGTATGATTCTGGCTCGCTCTCTTACCAGGGCCTGAAAGGACCAGGGGCCGAAGATACCGCCCTCTCCGGTCAGGGGTTCGAAGAAAGGCACCAGGACCAAGAGAAATGCTGAAGACATGGGTGCTTGATAATACAGCAACTGCATAGAGTTCACCTGGAGCTCGTGCTGCTTGGCGCCAACCCACTGTTATAGGAGAAATAAACGATTCAATCACCATTCAGACTCAGAAGGATTCGTAAGGCAAATGATTTATATGGTTGGGAATTTCAAACAGGCATTTATTATAAAAACGGATTTCTTAAAAACATATTTTTTTATTCGCTTAATCAGTTGGTTATGTATAGATCCCGCACGCTATTTAAGTTTAAGTCTCTCTGCAACAATTATTATTATTATTATTTTAATAAAAATAAATGTCATTACTGTGATGGCAAAGCTGAGCAGGCATTATTACAGTCTGCTACAAAGTCACGTGACCTTTCAAAAGTTATTTTAATACTCCAGGTGCCCAAGAAACGCTCTTATTACTGTGTGCATTGAAAACAATCGAGCTACATAAATATGCACGTGAAAATATAAATATTTAAGTTATGTTGTGGGCGTCTGATCTTTGATTTAAATAAAAGGAATACGATTTTTACGATGTACATTGAGAAGGCAAATAATACTTACCACTTGATACAGCGAGGTTACGAAGACCCCGAGCGTGGCAAAGATCATCCCCAGAAGATTGAACTTCACATCATAGTAAGAGTTCAGTATCACCCCTAAAGTGATCGGCACCTTTTAATTAAAACATAACGGAACAAATCATATCAAGTTGGTGTAAAAATCGCATGGCCTTGAACGCTCAAATGAGCAGGTAACCGCGACTTGCTTTTATCAGCGTTTACCAAGAGCATAGTTCAGGCTCGTGCACGCTGTATAATAACACGCGTGCATGTTACATTGCATAATACGTGCGTTTTAATATTTAGTCATTGTAACTTTTTGTTCGGTTCCAGATGTTGACTGCTGCTGGACACGTCAAGTAATATGCCAGCCAAACAAGCAAAACCCCTCTTACCAGAGTCAGTTTAATCTTCGGGGAAAACGTCTTCCTGTAGTACACGGTCTGGATGACTATGATCACGGGTGTTGTCATGGCCTTGGCCAGCTGATAGGTTCCTATCGTGTTGCTCTGGAGAGACAGGTTGGTGAAAACCACGAACCCGCAGAAGCTCAGCGCCAGCAGGACGATTTTCGAAGGTCTGAGACTCTTGGGGGAGAACACGTCCATCTTCTGGCACGCGAACAACCCCAGCCATGTCACGACGAAATGAATGAGCGTCAGGGTCATGTTGGGAAAGCCGTAGTGCACGTAGATCCATTTGTTGATGAACACTATACAGATCGACGACAGCAAGTTGACCAGCAGCCCAGCAACTATCCGGCTGTTTCCAAACAAGTCCGAGAGCCGCGTCGCCATGGCCGAGCTAATTCAGACGCGCTTTTAGAGGCAAATACAGCTGGAGGAAGAGTTTCGGGGGGCCGCTTTGGCACTTCATCGGCAGAGGGACGTAAAGTTCCACCGCGTCCCGTGACTGAGTGCGCGAAAGCGGTTTGCAGCGTTCATTATAAGGCTGTCCCGCACAGAGAGCCGCATTCACTCAAACCGCTGACTGAACGCACGCGCGTGACGCATACAAACGCGACGTGACGCTCGCGAATGAGGGACGTGTCTCGGGGATAACGGTCCGCCGCGGAACTCTCGCGAGATTGACTCGCGCGCGCGCCTAACGGCAGCGACGCGCGTGCGTTGCCTCCCACGCCACGTCACTGCCAGCACGCGCCGTCTAGTGTACAGAATCAGAAAAATAAAAAGGAGCAATATTGTACTTTTTTTTGGTCGTGTTCATTTTTACACTATCATCAAGAACGCAATCCTATTAATTTTTTTTACCGCCCTACAGTCCTGTGTGTATTGTCAGATACCGTATGGTGCATGATATTAACAACATTCACCAATAAGCTCTTGTTCTTACTCACCAAAAATGTATATATTCATAATACATGTCACCGATTATTATAATATGTAAAAGAAATACGCGTGCATAGAATGCGCATCCTATAAAGGGTTTATTCTTCACAGTGTCTTTTTCCATTTCATCTTTTTTACAGGCCTTGTCCAAATTCGCTCCCTATAACCTTTAAACGGGGCACTGTTTGCAAAACCAGAGTTTACTCATTCCCATAATGCACAACAACGGCTAGAAAATACCCATAATTCACTGTGAGGGTCGTGCCAAATGAATGTTCGCACCTCAACACAAGATGGCGCCTGCAGCTGGCTTATTTGTCCATTTATTTTCCAAAATGTTGGTCCAGCGCTGAATTCCCTCACTCATTTTCAACCACTACTTCGGATTATATGATGACTATAAAGCAGAAATGAATAACCAATAACATGTTTTTGAACATATTTGAGTTTTATATGCCAGGTTTTGGTATATGTACATTTTCCAATACTTTGAGAATAGTTTGTTAGACTGACCTTCGTTCTGGAAACCCAATGTCACCGATAGGTGGCAGCACAGTCTTTCTAAGTCTCTCTAAACCCTCCTCATGAGATGTTATAATTCAGACAGCGCACGTCCCCCCAATATGTAAATGTGTTTTGCAAAAGTTGGACTCGTTCCCGAAATTCTGCAACATCAATATGTTGATTTCTCCCAAAGCCTCCCTCTCTCTCTTTCCCTGGTCTGATGACTGTAATAGTTCATGAGTAAAGATATATTAGTTGCCTCTAACTGTGTCTGCACGCAGAACTCATCCTGCAGACAGTGTGTTAGCGTGATGAATCTACTACCAGTTCGTTTCAAACGAACGTGCGCGTTTTCAGTCGTTTGGTGAGCTATGGATGCCGCGAGCAATCGTTCATCTGCAGGCATCTGCATGAAATTGTTTCCCCCTTGAATCATTAAGGGGGCTTAATTGACTTTTTAAATGAGGACGAGCTGCTTATTCTTGCTGTATTGATTTGAATTTCAAGGAAGTTCAGATCCGTGCAGCTACTAGCAGCTTTGATAGATTTTCATTCGTTGTTCTCTCTTGTAACCAAGTATGAATAATGCCTTCGGTCCATAAACACAGCAGATTCTCTCCCTACACTCAGGATATTACAGCCTCGGCGAGCCACTTAGAGATCAAGTAGCTTTTCTGGTTTCTGTAGCTCAGCTATTATAGAACAAGTATAGGCCTATACTTTAACTTAAATTACCAATGGTTCCTGCCTCCTTCCCACTCTATGAACTTTGCTCCAGCAATGTTCACTGCAACCAACTGAATGTCAGTCGATCACAATACACATGCAATGTGTCCAAAAACAGGTCTTGAACCTTTTCCTTTTTAATTCATGTAGTGTTAGAGTTTAACTTTACATTAAATGCTGAACTTAAGACCTTAATATAGACAGTTTCATACTTTGCTCACCCTCATGTTGTTTCAAACTGAACAAGATTTTGAAGATTGTGGTTAAAACAGTTGGTGTTAGCCATTGACACAAGCAGAAAGTATTTAGACCCCCTTAAAGTTACTCACTTTATTGCAGCCATATGCTAGAAATCATTCAAGTTCTCCCTTGTTTATTAAAAAAAAAAACCACACAAAATCACCCCATATTGACATTCACAGATTTATTAAAGAAACTGAAGTCACATTGTCCCAAGTATTCAGACCCGTTGCTCAGTATTTAGTAGAAGCACACTTTTGATCTAATACAACCATGGGTCTTTTTGGGAAAGATGCAACAATTCTCACACCTTGATTTGGAGATCCTCTGCCATTCCTCGGATGGTAAACGTTGGTGGACAGCCATTTCTCAGGTCTATCCAGAGATGCTCAATTGGGTTCAAGTCAGGGCTCTGGCCGGGCCATTCAAGAACGGTCACGGGGTTGTGAAGCCATGCCGTTATTTTAGCTGTGCTTGGGGTCATTGTCTTGTTGGAAGGTGAACCGTCTGCCCAGTCCGAGGTCCTGAGCACTCTGGAGAAGGTTTTAATCCAGGACAACCCTGTACTTGGCCGCATTCATCGTTCCCTCGATTGCAACCAGTCATCCTGTCCCTGCAGAGCTGAAAAACACCCCCACAGCATGATGCTGCCGCCACCACGCTTAACTGCTGGGACGGTATTAGAAAGGTGATGAGCAGTGCCTGGTTTTTTTCCCCCCCTACACATACCACTTAAATGAAGGCCAAAATCTTAGTCTCATCAGAATCTTATGTCTCACCATCTTGGAGTCCTTCAGGTGTTTTTCAGCAGACTCCATGCAGGCTTTCACTGAGGAGAGGCTTCCGTCGGGCAACTCTGCCATAAAAGCTGGTGGAGGCCTGCAGTGACTGTTGACTTCCTACAACTTTCAGCCACAGTGATCTTTCTTGACCTCTCTCACCAGGGCTCTTCTCTCTTGATAGCTCAGTTTGGCCGGACAGCCAACTCTAGGAAGGGTTCTGGTCATCCCAAATGCCCTCCATTTAAGGATTATGGAGGCCACTTTGCGCTTAGGAACATCACATCTTTTCATAACCTTGGCCAGATCTGTACCTTGCCACAATTCTGTCTCTGAGCTTTTCAGGCAGTTCCTTTGACCTCATGATTCTCATTTGCTTCGACACGCACTGTGAGATGCAAGGTCTTATATAGACAGGTGTGGGGCTTTCCTAATCAACTCCAATCAGTATAATCGAACACAGCTGGACTCAAATGAAGGCGCAGAACCATCTCAAGGATGATCAGAAGAAATGGACAGCACCTGAGTTAAATATGTGAGCGTCACATGCGATATTATGGTTTTTCTTTTTTAATAAATCTGCAAAAATGTCAACAATTCTGTGTTTTTCTGTCAATATGGCGTGCTGTGTGTATGAGAAAAAAAAACTTTGATTTTAGCAAATGGCTGCAATATAACTGTAAAAAATTGAAGGGGCTCTGAATACTTTCCATACCCACTGTATATAGTCATATGGAGCTACCATCAACTTCTTTCTTACATTCTTCAGAATATCTACTTTTCAGCTCAACATAAGAAAGAAACTTGTACAGGTTTGTAAATAAATGTGGTTCAGCAAATGATGACAAATATTAAATTTTTGGGTGAATCTTTTTAAGCGCCCTTTTTTCACAAAGGGGGAGAATATCGCTTTAGAAACTCCAGGTTTAAATGCTAACGTAAGTAATAAACCACATTTTACCTAATATTTGTGGCTGCCATGTATTTTTATGCATATTAAAGTGCGTTTAGCGCAGCAAAATGCTAACAAAAGACTATTGGAATCGATTTTCCAGTGAAGTTTAAATGTCCTATTTCAGCAAAATAGTCAAGCAGATTTTGGGAACATCTTAGCAGGTTTGTTGCTCCTTCGTGATGCTCAACTAGCTCCAACCAGCTGTTGCGTGCTTTGCTTTGTAACTGACAATTGCGCAAATGCCTTTTAAAATGAATATTCACTGAAAATCATTATGATCTTTTGTTATGGAAAAGAGCAGTGTGAACAAACTTTGGTTTAGTTTTAACTGTATATAGCAGTTATGATCTTGGTACGTTGGGTCTGAGGTAATGAGATTTCTTGTTAAGTTCAGCATTAGCCTTTTCAAAACACTTTTATACACAGCTGGCCTGTTGTTTGCCCGTTGAGTGTTTCAGTTTGATCCTTTCAGTTGTGTTGTGGGAGACAAGGCTGTGCCAGCCAGGTCAGCACTTTATCATTAAGACAACAGGGGGGAAGAAGAAGAAAAACAGCTTGGACGCTTGGAGCAGGGTGGCTTTGGGTGGCTAATGAAATACAAACACGTCAATGGTAGCTCAACCCTCCCAACTTCAAAAACATACTCTGTCCCAAAACTTAGTGAGTAGTCTACCTGGACGTAATTTTAAGCAACGAATATCTACTTGTTTATATCATATATTGTAATACTGTAATGCTTAAATTTTATTATCTCAATTTATAATGACTTTAATTTGTTCACTGCACTTCTTGGTTCCAGACAAAATGTCTAAAATTTGTTAAATTAAGACGGACTTTTTGCTCAGGAAAAGTAAAATAACCAGCCAATATTAAGGTTAAGCAATCAAACAAACAAAACAAGATTATTTTGCTCGTTTCAAGCAGAAACGCAATTCATTTACCTCGATATTTCTGAAAACAAGACAAAATCTTTTACTTGTCGAGAAAATTCTTCTAGATATTTTGGTTGGAAATAAGACAAAAAAATCTAAGCTAGAATTTTTTTTTTTTGTTTTGCAGTGTAGTGTTTTATTTCTCTAATTTATCCAGACAAAGTACTATAAAATCATTTATATCTGATAATTACTGCATTGTAAGCTGGGAGAAATGCTGATATTAATAATAATAATAATAATAATGAACACCATTAAATATACAACAACAACAAAAAGAGGCAGTAGTTGTGGTTGTTGAAAACCTATTTTGCAATGTTATAATGTTTCTGGCTATAATATGCTACTATCAAAATGATAACCGCCAAAAATATATACATGGTACAATCACATAAAACCTGTGAAAGCCATAAAACGGCGAACAAAACATATTATATATGCACAAGGTCGTACAATCAAAGCATTTAAAACTATTTAAATCTTATTTAAATATTAAGCTCTGTCTGTAGCAACATGCCAACATAAGAAGTTCTGCTGTTTAAGAGACTATGAGAAAGTCATTTTCTTGCCTAGTGTTTTCATGAGGTTTTATTTTCCATTAGGTTGGACGCCTTCAGGCTATGTGTGGACCGTTGACAGCAAAACGAAACGTAGGTATTGGTACAGGGCTGCTTTTTACCTTCATTAGCTACGTTATTCCAACTCCCCAGACGGATTAATAGCGAATCTGCATGAGTAAAAATGACAAATGCTACATCCGGCACCCTCGCAACTCTCAAAACGTCTAGAAAAGGACCATCAACATCCCCCCCCCTCCAGCCCGTTTCTCACACGCTGTTCAAACGGAGATTCGCCGTGAATATTCCAACGTGACAAATGAGAGACGTTCACCATTGTCTAAGACCGAACAGCTATATCAGAGTGAAACGGCAACCTCCGGCGCGGATAATGTGAGTTTTCGCATTAATTCAGACATCATTCAGAGGGAGAAGAGATGGTGGGAGAGAATGATGACTAAATGGTGACAGAGAGCAGGGCTGATGGCTTCCAATCACAGAAACCATCAGATGAATTCACTTTGAAACGACAGCCTTGGTAAATATGAGGCACGGCGGTGAAGATAAATGCCCTCTTTGAAGCCATACATTACAACTCTCAGAGAGACAGGAGGAATTAGCCTGTCGCATGCAGAGCTAACCTTGAAAGACAGATTTTGAATTAAGCTGCCTGTGTCTGACGGATGCTGCCGTGACATGAAAAAATGTCTTGGGTTTTCAGATTTTAGAGCGTAAAGAATCTGTTGTCCTTGAGTCGCAGCATTATTATGAGTGTCACATTAAAGGAGTGGAAACTTTCATTTGTTCTCCTTTAATATTGTAAGACGTCCTTTCTTTGGCGGAACAAAAAAAAGGAGATGTTTCGCAGAATGCGTGCGCTTCTCTTTTCCATGCGGGGAAAGTCGATGGGGATTGGGGCTGGACAAAAACACTATGAAAGCTCTATTATTCACTTGCCTTCTTTCATAGCTTGCCTTCTCGGCCATCGATATTTGTATATTGTTTAGGAAAAAAAATATGTTTGACTTTATATGTTGAATATATTTATATATAATATAAATTATATGGATATAACTATATGCTATTTTTTCAGCCGAACGCAAAATTAGACGTTCTGAAGAAAGTCATGCAGGCTCTGAGCGACCTAAGGAAATCTTCACCTCATATTTATTACATTTATCGTTGGCATCTTTCTACCTCTCTTTCTCACGCTTTCTCTTTAATTACTCTTACGGTAATTAATTAGATGTCTTTGAGTTATCGCCACGCGCAGGGCCTTAACTCTCAAGGGAAGACAAATCCGTCATCCTTCACGACCACGCGGGCGGTTTGTGCGCGCGCATGAAATAATTTCATACCCTTTCATAACGGATGCTTTCAGTCTAACAGCCCGGGGGGAGAGCGATCATTATAATCATTAAAATGGTTTATTCCATTTTTGACCGAATCTCACACAGATGCATGACTGAAGTATCTTCCCGTCTTTCTCCTTTCCAGCAGTCAGATGCTAAAATGAATAAATGGCAATAAAAGAGACACGTCGATAAGCCACCGATCTGAGACAATGAAATCGAGCTCATTTAAATCAAAACTTATTTAGTTTGTAAAGACATGCGTGACCCTGGACCACAAAACCAGTCTTAGAGGAACACTTTTCAGGCTCATTTTTCTTGTATGCGAAAGATCATTAGTATATCAAATAAAGATCACGTTCAATGAGGATATTTTGTAAATTCACCACCCTAAATATATCAAAACGTGATTTTTGATTAGAATATGCCTTCGATTTTTGGTATAAATGTGTTTTTGTAGAATTTGCCTTTATTCATAGTAAGTAAACTAACTTGAACAACAACTAACAAGCGCACGTTCAACTTTCATTGCTTTAGATTTTGTCGAAACAAAGTACATTAAGTAACTTTTTGGCTTATGTCTAAAAACAATTATTGATTAAATAACGTCTTAATAATTGATCATCACCTGGCCTTGCCTGAATGCTTTGTGTTGACCTGTTACGAATTCTTTAGAACAATAAATCATTTTGAATAGTATTAAATCAAAATGGTTTTAATTTAACCATAAAAATCTAACAAATTAGAGTTTTTTTTCCCCAAAGCTTTTTTCCAGTGTGCTTAAGCTGAGTCTATTATAGTTATTTAAAAAAAAAAGTTTTATTATAGTTATTTAAAAATATATAATAATAATAACAATTATTTTTTTAAGTGTAGCCTTGGCAATAACTGAGATAAAATAGGATTAATCTGAAGCATAAAAATGACTAAAACCCAATAAAATATGCACATAACATACATTTCCAACTAAAATTCAAATGAAATCTAACTGAATTATTTTTTGAAGACGTGGTACACAGAAACGTGGAAGTGAAAAAGCCCTTTCTCTCTTTGGCTCGCTTGACCTTTCTGCCCCGTTCGTCTTATATCTTGACATTTGTGTTTGTGAGTCTGAAATGGCCAGAGTTGACCTTCAGCTCCGATACAGGCAGCGTGGTGACAGGTGGCAGACCCTCAGGACACAGAAAGACACCTTCAACGCAAACAAGCCGGCGTCCCGTCTCTCCCTCTCAGAACATCCATCAAACAAGGATAAATATCTCAACGTCCTCCACGCACAGGGACATCGGAGACCTTGCCATGCGATATGAACACAACACTGAAGCATTTGTGACAACTTTTGATACGGTATATCTCGAATGGCTGTTTATTTCGTACGGTATAAAGGTATGCTTCATGTCTGTCAGCGGTAGATGCAAATGCTTTTTGCATCTACCGCAGCAGTAGTTCATTTGTGTAGCAGGTTTTTTTTAAATTGTAATAACCTTGTAATAACTCATCATTTGTCTAAACTCCAAACCTAAATGGATAAATGGCTATGTTCTCAAATTAAGCAACCCTAGACCGCTCCGCAAGGAGTTCAGTAAAAAGTTTCATTCAAGATGGTGGATTGAGTCTTATCGAGTCGGTATAATCAACAGATGCTCTTGATAGCGGGCAACTAGAACATCCAGAACATTCCTTTAAGTGCTTTAAGCTCCGAGAGAAAACTTCAACTGCGTAGAAAAGGGCACTTTAAGCTCCTCCGTGGTCTGCCCTTTTTTAAAACAGAAAAGATCTTAGAAAAATTATTCAGCTGATATTTTAAACAGATTTGGCATTCTGAGAATCCTCTGTGGACGCGATTCAGAGCTAATGAGGAAAAATATGCAAGCTCAGGAGAAGCCATATCTGACGTGTAATAATGGGAATTACGCTGAGAGTGATTTGTCATTCGGCCACAATTCTAGTTATGGGTGTGTTCTTAAAGCCCAGAAATAGCAATTCGTCTAATTTTACTAGAAACGTTCCGTTTACGAATAGGTCGCTTCAAATAAGTTATCAGATACGCTCAGTTATTCTTAATGATCGACATGAATGGGAATATTTGAAATTGTAGCTATGTCCATCCACTCTCTAGAACATAAAAGCACTCTATAACATAACATAAAAATGAGACCTTTAGGGAATTTCTGTCCATATTATTTTTAAAGCGCAGGCATTGACGTCCATATTCATTGGGACTAACTGGAAACACGATTCCAAGGATGAGGGAAAAAATATGAGATGGAGGAAAAATGATATTCCAGTGGTTTCGCATTCTCTCATAATAAACGTTCTGCGTTCTGTGAGAAACTTTGCATCTGCAAAAAAACCCAAAAAAAACTGTTCTAAAACTCTATTGGCATGTATTTCTTTTGACTTATGCTCTCAAAAGTTGTGCGTTTCTTAAAGAAATTCGACACTGATTCAACCACCAAACGTTTATATTCTCTCACAAAAACTTTTGTACTTACCAGAGAAACTTTACGTTTGCAAAGTCGGCTAGGTTACACTATATAAGTGACCCGCTTCCAATTTTGTCCTCCCGTGTGGCCCAGACGGGATATGACCCATGAGCATGTAAGCATGAAAAAAGCATATGGATTCCAATATTGTCAAATTGGTTTCAGGCCTCCGATATAAATCGGATACGTGCATTTGCATCTGCCATGTAAGCTGACAGATTGGATATTCCCCGGTGAATGTGAGCCATGCAGCGGTGAAAAAAACAACAACAGAGGTGATTGATGTTGACTCAGGTGGAGGGCGGGGTTGCCAAATCTGCGGTTTTCCTGTAATCGGGGCTACTTTTACACTCTTGCCGTGGGTCGTTTTTCTGTCTGGGGGTTAAAGCAATCTCCTCCTTCCCCTGAATGTAATTTTGAGAGAGGCTTCCCAATACCAAAAACCACACACGCAAACACAAAAGGCGAACGGGGCAGTTTTGATTACCAATTGGGCTGCTCTTGCTTCGCAGGCCTGGCAACCCGGTTTTGCGGTCAATACATCTACCTTGGGTTGTCTTGTCAAGAGAATAGCGTAAATGCAGATACGGGATATAGGTCGCTTTTAAAGGAACATGTAGGCTGGTATGAAACCTGCAATTTCATACCATTCTGTTGGATGAAAAAAGTTACACCAGATGCTGGCTTTTACAACGTATATGTTCATATAGATCCACATGTTTACAGAACAATCCTTGGTGACCCTTTATTTTAAGGTTCCCTTGTTACACGTTACATGTACTTACTATTATAATAACAATAAATGAATTGCCCGTTCGTACATTCATACAAATCCACAAGACCCTATATTTGTAACATCAGGTTTCATAATTGTGTTCACATGCATCCTCATTGCATCTCGACAAACGTTTCAACGCTTTAAAATGCATTTTGTTTCATCAAACAGTGGGTACAATGGGCACCACGAGTGTTGAGGTTTTTCAGA
This sequence comes from Puntigrus tetrazona, assembly GCF_018831695.1. NCBI lineage: Eukaryota > Metazoa > Chordata > Actinopteri > Cypriniformes > Cyprinidae > Puntigrus > Puntigrus tetrazona. Next base: position 12,004,771 of record NC_056702.1, on the reverse strand, counting down.
AAAAAGGGACTGGAACCATCGTCCTCTTTATCTTGCCTATCCAACTCATTTCATTTTTCTAACAGTACATATCCACTGGTGCAGCTGACGTTTTCAATTAATTCTCCATGAGAGCAAGGGGCAGGATCGCTCAGGGGACAGACAGCAGGGCAGAACAAGTGTCAGAGCATCAGGAAGTTAAGAAATATCAAACTAAATAAGAGTGAAAATCAGTGAGTGTGTGGCGATGACAGAATGAAGCTTTTCGCGTATCGGAAAGAAGCCTTTTGCGTATCAGACTTTGGCCATAAATGTGAGAAATCGAGCAAAAACGTCCCGTATCAGTCAGTCTCGCACGTGTTTATATGAAAGCTTCATATTAGCTTCTCGTTCGTCTAAGTTTACCAGCTGGTGGCACTGTTGAGTTTGGTTCCAGCCTCCGTGCAAAACCCTGATCACCAGGCAGGACGGAGACGCAAACATGATTTAGTATCTGGGTCATGTGAAATAATTTAATATCAATGGCCAGGGAAAATATTTATCAAAATGCGCGAGGCTCACGTGGCGTGTAGGCGTGAAACAGAAAGAAAATGACTGTGATTACGGAGCGAGCAGATAAAATCAACCCTAAAACACGCTCTAACAAGTTATCGATAACCCTGTGTCAAGCCGTTGACGGGCTTTCACAACATATTTGCGACTTCAAATGGCAAAACTGACGGGCTAATTCGTATATGTCAACCGTTTAAAGAGTTCCAGGTTGATTTTTGACCAGCCAACCCTGAACTGCAATTTTTTATACATGGTTATGCTCCATCAGCCTTTATTATATTTTGACAATGTCCTTCCTCTTTGAATGCAAAGTACTTTTTTTGAGCCGTTTCAACATCTGTAGCGGATTAGCCGTGCCATGCTAACTGCCAAACAATGGCTGACTAGGCTATGCTAACTTGAGCCAATGACTATAAATAAACAAAACGATAAGAAGATAAGCACAAAAGAACACTCTTGACGTCTCAGAAATGTAGCCTAATTTTTATGGTTTTGAAAAACAACAGTTTGTTGACTGTTAGCATCATTTGGCGAAACAACCAAGAAAAACCAATACAAGTATCAATCATTATTTCTAAGTTTTAAATATATTTATTCAAGGTTAAATGTATTAATTATCAAGGTTACGTTATTACAAGCCACTATTAATACAAGATTATGAAATTTTAGACAAATTTATTGGACCCACAGATTTTAATGTTGTTGTTAAACATTTGCTATGCTTTATTTTTATTTACAAAAAACAATAATACTAAAAAATTATGCCAAATTACAAAAAAGTAAGGTTTTTATATAAAAAATGATATGTTAATCACAGAAGACATAGTTTTTGATTACATTAATATGTATAGACACGCATACACATTTCTTTCCTCAGGTATGATGGACATCCTTCATCACAACTCACACTTTCCAGGTGGTTTCCCATCAAAAGCCTGATAAGTCCACACATGAGTGGAGAAACATCTTCCGCACCTGGAAGTCCAGTTGCTTTTAACTAAATTTGACATCTTAAACTGTGCATGTCAGTGAGCTTTAAAGGGTTTTAGCTGTGCCTTTCGCAGGCTGCCTCATTACATAAAGAACGGAGGCCGACATCTGAAGTGGGAGGGTTACGTAACACTCTCGGTCCAAAGAGTGTGTGATATTATGGGTTCATTTCGTGTAAAAGCAAGAAAGATTCAGAGAATTCGGAGCATTAGGCACCATGTTAACATCTATACAGAGCATTGCAGGACAATGATAGGTTTAGAAGTGCTTTATGGAAATGGAAAGCATGCTTACATATATATATACATATTATATACATATTAATAGGTGAGCTCACTTTTATATTATATTTAAAGTTGTCTTGATAAAATAGAGCCACCATTTACTATTCCATTTAAGACCACAAATGCACTACTTAGAAAACGGTATGAATTACGGCAATATATTGCATGTCTTCTGTAGTCTTATGATAAATTTGTGAGGTACAGATCAAAATTTAAGTCATTATCTAATAAAAATCTTTCCCTCAGACCGTGTGCAATTCGCCAAAACCTGGAGCAGTTATGTACAGGGGTAAATAAGATTCAAGAGTTATCACGAATGGCAAGGTTTTTATCAGTAGCATTAAATGTCAGTTTCTTCTTTACGGTAAGCTTTAGAGGACGATTTTTGTAGCTTGGCAGTGCTCGTTCACATGCAACGTTTCAGTCAATGTTAGGAAAAGATCAGCCAGGATGTTGTCAATTTCTCAATTAAATTAATTTTGCAGGGAGCAAAGATGTCAGGGCGGTACAACTGTCTGGATGTGATAAGGAAGAAGAAAAAAACGTTATTGAAAATTAAATCCGCGGAAAGGACTAAAGTATCGTTTTTAAACTGCTTTCTACTTAAAAAAAGAAAATAAAATAAAATAAATGGTGTGACTGTGGTGTGACTTAATTTAGATGTCATGGTGGTATAACCGTCTTGAACTCAGAACTAAATAAGTCTTGAAAAGAACTGCAAAAGTGTACTTTTTAAACTGCCGGTCTAAATAAAAGTAAATAAATAAATGCTTTTTTACTTGAAAATATTTTTTCATTAAGTACACTCACATGCATTTAAAACAAAATAATTTATTTAGTTTTATTAGTTTATTTTTCAGTTTATTCATTTATATTTTTTATACTTGTTTCCATGGTTACATCTAAGTCAATGAGGTTTTATTGTTGTTGTTTTCTTCTTCTTTCTTTCTTTTTTTTTTGATTGATTGATTAAAAATGGTATATAAAAATGTAATTTTCAACCCACATAAATACGAAAAGCTATTTTTAAATTTCGTAATTCTAGCACATGTGTTTCTTTTTTATTATTGCATTTTTTTATTAATATTATTCTTTTTTGGGAAAGCTCTCATTCGTCATTAAACAGATTTGGTACGAAACAATATATAAATGAGATGAAACACGCCTGATTTATAATTGGTTGAACCCAACTGCTATCATTTTAGTATGAAATTATGAACTGACTGCCTCCACTGTCCCCAATCAGACCCCTGACGTGTTTTAACTCTTGTGAAAGCCCGTGACAGCAGGACGGTGGCTCTGTTCCAGTAACCTCATGGAGTCTGACACATACAGTATGCTCCGTCACAGGTGATTTAGACTGGAGTCCATCATGTCGCGGCCGTCATGTTCATGATGGATGCTCGCATGTAACTTACTCCGTTTTTCCTACTGACAGTCCGGCCTTGGACTCAAATAGAGTGCTTTACAGGAAGAGATGAGGGGAGTGACTCTCTTAAAAGCTTATATTTGAAAGCAGCTGAAAGCGTTTTGAAGGTAACTTATCATGCAGCTCAAATTTTGGCAGGAAAACACTCCCTCGAGGTCCGTCCACATGCCACAGCAACTTAACTGTAAAAACAAATTGCCCAGATTTGTGGACCTCAGAATAACCCATTTTTAAATTATTTTTATTTTGGAATATTCACAATATATAGGAGACAAACCCCTGAGCAAAATATTTATTTTAACCTGAAATAAAAAAAATTTAAATTAGAAACATATGATGCAAAATGAAGAAATATTTATTTCATTTCTGGGTCACTTAGTCTATCAGTTGTGAATGTAAACTGTTCTTCAGTTCTTACTTTCTATACAAGTACAAAATGCGACTTATATGTCATATATATATATATATATATATATATATATATATATATATATATAAATCTGTCAATAAAAGGGAGTTTTTGCCGATATTCCTTTAAACATTATTAGTTCCACAAAATAAATGTTTATAAACAACTTTGTTGCATTTCACTTTATAAAATGTTTTTCTGAACTTTATTTTTGTTACTTTTTTAATTTAACTTTTTTAAATAAAAAATGGTCTTACATAAAATTTACAGTATTTAAAGCATATAGAAAGTCTATAGAATTACCAAAAACATGTCATTTTTTTTATTTAGATTTATACGTCATACATTTATGTTGCTGGTTTGATATATTCCCAGTTCAAATATGTATTCATGGAACATGATACTTAATATCCTAAACATTTTTGGCTTAAAAGAAAAATCATTTTGACCCCTACAATGTATTTTGGCTATTGCTACATGTGACTTATGGTTTTGTAGTCCAGGGTCACATATAATCATTTTTAAAAGAATTTCTGTCTGTCTAATTCAAACATACAAACATACAGATACACACATTTCTGTTTCTTTTTTTTTTTCTTTTATAAATGAATGTTGGTGGTCAGTCTGTGGTAGGGCCTTGCTTTGCAGTTGCTAAGGTTTAATTACGAGTTAAGTTTAACACATAACGTAAGGGGTTTATTAAAATCTCTAACCCTACCAGAAATAATAATGTGTTTGCCTAGGGAAACAGCGCTAATAAATTCCTACAGTCTCAACCAACTACAGAAACCAACTGAGATTCTTGTTTCAATCTACTCTGAATATCGCCATTCCAAAAGACACGCAACAGCCATTAACGGCTCCTATCCGCGTCCCTTTCTGCTCGCGTTAAAACCATCAGGCTCTGCCTCTTCGTTCCTGGATGGCTTTAAATTGGCTGAAAATTACGCCTGTCATAATCATTAGATCATGTTGCCTAGCAATATGTTGCAGTCCCCACGGCGACATCACTGTCAGGACCAATGTGCTCCCATCTGGTGGAGTGCATTGTGGGAGCGAGAGATTGCTTCCTCCAGCTTTTGGATCTCGGACTCGATTGTCCTGTTTAGGAAGGCCACCTGCTCTCCGATGTAGCAGCAGGCGTGGAGCGTCTCGTTTTTGGGAGCACTTTTCTCTTGGATGAAAGTGCGCGAGTGTGGGTGTGAACATGAAGCAGATTTGGAACAAGCTCCAACAGTCTGTTTATAGAAAATGGAGAGTAAACGAAGCCCTGACCTAACAGAACTGCTAACGCTGCTAATGATTAGGTTAAAGGGTTAGTTCATGTCATTCCAGACCTGTAGACCTTCATCCCCCGAACACAAATTAAGATGTCTGAGCCTCCGCAGACAACAACGCATCTAAGGTCCAGAAACGTAGTAGATACTTCGATAAAACGGTCTACGTGAGGTCAGTGGCTCGACTTCAACTTTTTGCGCAAAGAAAACAAAAACAATTTACTCAACCTTTCTTGTGAACGCGATGCTAATGGTCTAATTGGATTCAATGATCTATGCTAAGCTACGCTAAAAGCGCTACCGCCACACCTGATTCCGAAATTAATTAATCACAGTAATACCCTTGCTGTCTGTGAGAGTCGGAGAGCTTTTAGATTCCATCGAAAAAATGGTTTTCACGAAGATGAACGAAGGTCTCACGGGTTTGGAACGGCATGAGGGCGACACAATTTTTGGGTGAACCGTCCCTTTAAGCACAAGAACATGTGAATGTATCCTGTAGTATACTTAGTATATTTTCTACAGCGTAATGTGACTCTAAACCATGCATTTTTTCACGTTTTTTAAATGCAAAAATGCATTGCGTTTCAATATCCGCTTACTCGTGTGACAGGTTACATTGCTTCTGCGTCTTTTACGTTGACACAACATCCATTTGAACGGCACCGACTCCTCAAAATCCTTTCGCCACGCTCAGGGAATTCCTAAACTTGTTTAAAACCTCCTGCCAAACAATTCTTCTTGCCTTGTCAAAACACCCTCCCGTTTCTCGCCCTCTCCCGCTCGCTGTCCGTTTCGTCTCCCACTCTCACTCAGCGCTCGGTACTCCCTTCTGTGGAACGCAGAGAGCTGCTCCTCCGTCTGAGGGGGCAAAGGTCGCAGCACTGGCCGTTGTTATTTCCTCTAAACGTCACTTAAGCATCGCCGTATGTGTTCCTCGGTACGCCAGCGCTCACCCACAGTTCATTTTCAGCAAGAATTCTGTTATCTAATCGAATGCAGCCTGAGAATAAAAGATAGAGTTTTGAGGATATCGGTGAAATCCTCTCAGTGTGGAGTTAAACGGCCCGTAATAATATTTCTAAAGCGACTCGGGGGAACTGTCTTGGAAGACAGAGTGCCGACTTGAAAGCAAGTTTTGCGTGATGATGGATTGCAGCGAAACAAATAATAACTTAAAACTCATTTGGCTTGGTTTCAACCACGCCTGATCTAAAAATGCTCTTTAACTAATCTACTTGAAAACCTGGTGCTCTCGCAAGAGAAAAACGTGTGTTTAAAAATGCTTGCGAACCCTTTGAAAATATCTGCATTGATTGCTCACAAAGCCGGTCAGATTTTCAAGTCGTCGGGCGATTATTGACAGGACGGGTGGGAAAAGGACTTCTGTGAACGCTAATTGGTATCAGATTGAAAGTGTGGCTTGGACAGATGCCTTGCACTTTAAATATATGCACACAAAGCCTGGTTACCGATACATGTATTCCCAGGAAGGTTTGCATAGCGTGATCCATGCCGTGCTCCCAAAAGCTTAAAAACGCATAAAGCTAGAAAGGCATTGTCAAAAAACACCAGGAGATCCTAAAGCGGCGAGAGGGAACCTAGACATGGCAGCAAAAATCCTCCAGAAAACTCGGTTCGTGGACAACAGGACAGGATCGGGGAAGCTGCTGCTGTCTGGAAAAACTATCGAGCCATGCCTCAGTGTTACCTGGTTGCTCCAATTCTGGGAAAATGGACAGTTGAGAACATTTGGTTTAGAGGAAGAGGGTGCTGCATACCGACTCCAAGCCTCGGCTCGACTGTCAAACATGGTGGACCGAGCATCGTGGTTCAACACCGCTTTGCTGGCCTCAGGGTCTAGACACAAGCGCTGTAGGGAAAATGAATTATAAAGTGTCTTTTTTTTTCTTTTCCTTGGAAAAAGTCAGACAAGACGTTAAGTGATGCGACGAGACAAAGACTGATATCGCGCAATTCCCGTAAATAATGACCGAAAAGAGAGTTCAGATGTCTTTTAAGCAGCGGCAGTTAATGTAAAAAAAAAATGATGTTTAAATAAGACATATTGTGCCCATTTTTCACAAGACCTAATATAAGTCTCTGGTGACCCCAGAATGTGTCTGTGACGGTTCAGCTCCTACAGATCATTTATTATATCATTCTGAAAATGCCTGTTTTCGGGCAGAAACACGCTGGTCTTCCGTGCCTGTTTCTTTAAAAGCAAATGAGCCTTTACTCCAAACCCCTCTCCTTTCCACTGCAGCTCGTACCTGCTGAAAGCATCCGTTTTGGTTCAGATTATCAGCTGGGAAAGGAATCACGTGTTACGCGTGTGGCAGCAGCAATATGCAGTAAATAAATAGATGAATCCATTGTTCTCTCGTTGACCCAACAGTTTTGCTCAAACTTTTGCCGTGGCATTAGAACAGGCACATCGTCGGGCTACTCTTTTTCACGTCTCCTCCGTTGGGGACCTGCGCTTCTTAAAACCTGCAAAAGTTAGATTTTCATACGTCACCTTTAAAATAGCAGCAGTAGTTGCATATGCATATTGTATATGATGCAAAACATATTATTTTGGTTTCCACAAAAAGAAAGAGAGTAAACGAAGACAGTATTTTCATCGTTGGGTTTGGTTGCGTTATCAAATTCTGAATAAAAATAAGCTATCATCTTTATGGCGGTTTAAATTGATCATACACGTTGATTGCATGCTATTAGAACAACACGTACAAATAATGTTATGAAAATAATAGAAATGTGATTCGTATATGGTCATACATGGGTGGACCTAAGCATCCCACTATGTTTGTGAAATACTTGCTTATGAAGGTTAATTAAATAAAGTCCCAGCCAGTGCCGTGATCCTTCGCCTACAGCTGCGGAGCAAAAAAAAAAAGCGCAACTTTATCCCAAACTGAGCTCCATTTTGCATTTTCTCCAGGAGGCGGCACAGCAGTCGTTTATGATGGAAAAGTCGCCCCGGGGCTGAAAGTTCCGTTACTTTCCTTTTCTCTTTCTTTTCTTCCCTCTCATACAGCGGGAAGCGTCTCCTCTCTCCTCCTTCTCACATCACATCCGGCTCAGTTTCCCGAGCGCTTTGGACTCGCTCACAGTGCGCCGTTAAGAAGTCCGAATCGCGTAAGCGAATCGATTCGTGCCGGAGACGGTTCGACTCGTTTGATTTGTTCGCGGGAGTCCACCTGTGGCATTTTTAGGCTTCAGCGAACTGTCTTTAAAAAGCATTTACCGAATTGTAACGACCGTTTAAACGCGGTAAATTTAGTTTAGCCTGTTTATTTTTTGTAACGAAACCCCGAAATTCTTCCTTAACGATTCTTTAATTACTGGTTTGTCTCGTTTGTTGACTTGGTTCACCTTACCGAGCGATTCACAAACGAATTGGTTCAAAAGAATCACACAAAAAAGAACCGAGGCTCCTGCGCGAATCGGACATCGCTGTTACGGTGAGTGTAGCAGTTTTAAGAGACTGCCGTGGATCTGCCGCTGATATGGAGACTCTGACCGTCCGCAGACACCGACCGTGCAACTTTACCGAGGCGTCCACGGCTGCCCCGCTGTCACGTTAACAACTCGGAAACATGTCCAAAAGCCTGAAGAGGAAAAGTCACTGGACTAACAGAGTCCACGAGGTTGTGTTATCCAGGGGTCCGAGCGGCGATCTTGGGTTCGAGCTGCAGGGAGGCGCGGAGAACGGACGGTTCCCCGTCCTAGGAGAGGTGAAACCGGACAGGGGCAAACTGCACCGGGACGAGCTACTTCTGGAGGTCAACGATACTCCGGTGGCCGGGCTGACCATCAGGGATGTGTGGGCTGTGGTCAGACACTGCAAAGACCCTGTCCGACTTAAGTGTGTCAAACAAGGTTAGTTTTACATTCATTTGAATGCAAAGTTCATTTCGAGTGACAAAAATGTACTGTCTTTTAACAAAATGGTATAACGTTACCCACTAGAGTTGTTATTGCTACTGTAAAAAAAAAACTATCTATCTATCTATCTATCTATCTATCTATCTATCTTTTTTATTGCTGTCAAATTAAACTAGAAATCAAACAGAGCGCTAGTCTGCGTTTCTCTTGGACACGTTATCACACTTTTATCGCAACAATAACGTATGAATGCGATTGTGATTATGACATTCTGTACGGTGCGTGCGTTTTTTGCAACTTTTGCGCACATTGCGTGTCGCGACGCGTCCGCGTGCGGCGTGAGAAGCACCGGGCGGCGTTGTTAAAAGTTTCACAGCCGCCCCGACTCGCGTGCGAAAGTTGTCGCTTTGTTGCTATGGGAGCGGAGTGGGCGTGTTTCCGGGAAAGGGGGGCGTGTCCATCTCCTTAGCAGCGCGTCCCGGCGGCGGTGTTACGTCATCGTCACGTTTACGACGTCACCTCGCTGCGCGCCACATGCTGTTTAGAGTTTGAAAACTATCGAAATTGCGCTGCTTTGTTGACACAACATCTTTCCGTTGTCCTTCAGTTTAGTTCGCCTTATCAGACTGCGATCCGGTCTTTGTGGGTGTGCCACGGTTCTGAAATACATCACGACATTACTGTTTTCCCAACAGGCCTGTATCTGAACCTCACAATCACACTGTCATGAACGAGGCCAGTTGAGTTTAACAGAGCGGCCTGTCCTCTCTGTTTAGTTGCAGACCCGTAATTGCAAGCAGTTTAGCTTCTTCGAGATTACTGGTTTAGGATGGCATTCCTTTAGCGTGGCATTCCTTTCCTTTGACATGTTGCTTTTGGTAAAACCTTCCAAAAAGAGCAAGGGGGTTTAGAAATGTTTGATCCAAAGAGGAGTTTGGCTTGCCCGGAGGTCTCAAGTAGACATTGGTTAGTTTGGGGCGAACGTGGTGACCTCTGCTGCAGCTTCTAGAAGTTAAAACTAAACTAGTTTTGTTTTTCTGTGGACTACAGGTTCGTAATCGTGACCTAGCATCTCACAATAGGAACTTTTCTCGTAATAATGACGAGTTAATAATGTCCCGTTGAACATCTCATTATGTTCCGAAAGGTTCTGATGATACTAAATGAACGTCTCATAATAAAAATGAATTTGCTCACGATAATGACGATTTTTGTAAGAGAGTAGAATTTGGTAACTTTCACAAGTTAGCGTCTCATAATAATGAGAAACTTTCTCATAATGAGATGTAATAAAAATCTGAATAGGCTAACAGTATTTTTTTTTTAACAAATACTGCAATGAAAATGATATACTGTATGTTTATTAATATAGAGGCTGAGTTGGTTGTAAGTTGTTTTTCCAATTACATAAAACAAAAAAACTGACTTTCTCATAATAATGACTTAACATCTCATAAAAATAAGAAACTTACATATCAATTAACAATCTATTATTATTATTATTGTATTAACTAACAACGATAAAGTCTCCAGTTATTGAGATTTCTGAATTTATTTGACCTGTTCTGATCTAAACACATCTAAACAAACTTTTTTTTATCTTCTAATAATGCATTTATTAAAAGCAAAGTAGGTGTGTTCTCTATTAATTCTAAAATATATGCAGCTATAAATGCGCAAGTACGCAAATCAAAATACACATTCCAACGCATATCATCCGTGCGACTGATTGAATAAAACTATTAAATGCAGATAATTAAAACCTGGTTGTGTCACCTTTAGCAACAAAAGTGCTTCTGATAACTTAAGATCAGTCTTGAACAGGCTTATAAGAAGGCTTCTCATTATTATGAATTATATTCTTCGCTCAGCTGAGGCAGAAACGACTCGACCCTAATGCATGATTATTATTGCTATTATACGCTTGTATTTCATTAGATGCATTTAGCTTCTTTCGGCCTATTTTCCGTGACCCAATCAAAACAGACCCATTAGTGACAAGCCACTGCTCTCGAATCCTTCAGTCGTTTATTGTTAACATTTTGGCCTGTGAGAATTATAGCTGCGCATTGAGATTGAATTTAGAGGCAATGCATTTTAAAGAGAGCACGCATTTGACGTTGCCACTTTATTTCGTGACCCTTGGATGCTTGTAGGCACAACGAAAACAAGAGATCAATGGCTTATATGAAGCACTTTCGGTTACAGCACTCGAGTTCGAGTCACAGATTTTAATTCGCCAGCGTCACCTTCCCATTTGCTCTCAGCAGAAGCAACGCTTGTTCAGCTTTACAGAGGGTCAAGGATGTGCTGTATCATTCGTAAAGCAACACTTTATACGAAACCTTAAAAATATTCAATCCCTTTGGCCTGATATTAAGAAGTAACTCTTCAGCAACGCAGTGCTTTTATATCTAAATTGTGCCTTTCACTGTTTTGACATCCAGACACTTATTGGTCAAAAGATGTGGGTTTTTCATTGGCCGTTCCGGATAATGATATCTAAGGAGCACAGCTGTACTATATTTATATGTGCGTATGTGTGTGCTATAGATAGTATCAGCGTTTCCATACTGGTAGTTAAAAAAGTTCGAATTTTTGTCGAAGCGTTTCATGTAATATTTTTCTTTTTCGAGTGCAGTAGCAGGGGCCTACTTGATATTCATTGGACACAGTAGTAGGGCAGACACAAAACTGTGGCTGGTGTGGTCAGATGCCTAGGTAAGTACCCTAAGATGAGATGTCTGTAGCATTCATCTGTGAAATAACAGGTTGTGAAACACACACACACACACACACACACACACATGCATTTACACAGCCTCCCGGGATGACCTGGCCAACTTTTTGATGTCTGGGTTTTGAGTTATCAGCGAGACCAGTTGGCAAAATCTTTTTTTTTTCTCTATATATTACTTTTAAATGCTGCAAGCCGACCTTTAAATGTAGTTTTGTTACAGTATCATAATTATGGCATAGCACATTATTGTATTTATGTTTCATTCATCCCCTTGAGGTAGGATGATATGAGGTTGACATAAATTATCATCTCCCAGCCGCCAGTTATAATTGTAAATTTCATTTGAGATTAGATGATGTAATTATAATCATGCCAGCTGAATTGATGTGTTAATACGCAACGCTCCTGGTCATTTTCTCTCCGGTTTCCTGTATTCATTGACCCTGTTTCATGTTCTTCTCTCCACCCACTGCCACTTTCCCAAACCGTTTAGGGCCAGCGGTAGGCCACATGTTTGTTTAAAGCACACCGAAGGGTTCGATATAACCAGGATGTCACGTTGCATAGATAGCAAGCGCACATTTTCGGGTACTGGGCTGGCAACCTTAACCAGAAACCTTTATTTTAAAAAAAAACCTTGTGATGGAACCGGCGCCACAGCACCCGGAAAGCATGAGATCATACAAGTGCGCTTGTGGTATCTGTAAACCTAAGGACTACAGTTTGGCAAGAGTTTAGATTTATTTCAGAGTGAAAAGAAAAGGCTCTTCCTATGGCCTTTGTGCTACCTACAGCAACGGTAGCTTAAATCTTGAGGCTTTTTGAAAAGAGGCATGCAATTACTTTAAGTGATTGAACTCGAAAAGAGTGACAATTTTAAACCTGTTCACCAAAGGTAAACTGTATGTTCAGAAAGAAATTCTGATTCATTTACTGGCCTCTTCTGCTCTTACTGTAGTCTCAGCCTCAGACCTCACGCCCACAGACCATTGGCTGAACGTCTGATGCATATGGCACACTTATCTGGAAACGCTTCAGGCGTTTCGAAGTCATCATCGGATTGGTTGAATTATACAGGATTTCCTGGATACTTGTCACATTTTTTAAAGTTCTGCCAGGGAACAAAGATGCCGTGACCCCAAAACCCCCCTCATGAAAGGTGTTATTTTTTCAACTGTGAGGATGAGCATTTATCAGGTTATGGTGGTGAATGTAATGAACTGGCAGGTCTTGGCCAATGAATGCTACCATGTATTCTAGATCATCAGCCATCAGACTAAAGGTTTGGCCATGCAAGACTTCTGCACGGCCTTTGGAAAGGTAACAGTTGTTTTTTGTGAATCATAATTTAATTCATAGTTAACCCAAAAGTGAAAATGCATCTTTACATTTTAAAGATTGGAGTTTCTAGGCTTTGTTTATTGTTGGCAATTTTGTGTAGCTGTAGTGCTATCTTAAAAGTAATGCTGTGAACTTTTGTTTCAGTATTCAATTATAGTCATCAACTGTATTGCTTCACATTCTCAGTATTACTATACTTAACTTTTATAAGTGTTCAAGCGTCTGAAGGTTTACAGAGCTTGTTATGGGTTTCCCCTTTATTGCCATTTGATACTGACACTAGCAGACGGGGGCAGCTTTAATGGGTTTCATTCAGACTAATTCATGGATTTATTTTGATATGCGATGTTTTGTCCAGCTCTGAACACAATTGACTGCAAGTTTGTATAGAAGGGTTTAAAAACCTCAAGTGCAATTTGCCACTACAAGGACAAAGCACATGTGAAAGTTTGTCAGTATACGAGTTCCATGCATTTAATACTGCATTCCAAATGGCATAAGTGAAAGCATACCTGAAGTAAAACACAGCATATTGAAAAACAAACAATTCTGATATGCATCAGAGAATCAGTTCTCCCACCTCTAGTCAAGCATAAACCTCATTTTGACAACCTTTGTCGTGCCCAATGTTAGGTCACTTAAAATGGCTTGTGCAGAAGCCTAGAACATAGAACACCTGGGGGGTGTTGCACCAATGAACATGGGGGACCTGCACCAATGTGGTCAGGTAATGATCTTGGTAAGGGCATCTGAAAAAAGGAACATGGCAGTCAGAAAGAGGACTCATGGACTAACTGGATAAGACTGCCATTACCCTTACCCATCAACCAGAAGGTCCCACTGGGGCAGACTGGAGGTTGAAGTTGCACAGCAACATCCAAGCATCATGACAAGGCTGGGGTTAAATCTCTCCAAAATGTACACCCCAAACACTGGCTCTCGCAGGCCTCAGCCCCTGCAGACAAACACTGGTGCTAAACCAAAAACTGGTGCAACCTTTAGAGTCTTTAGACTTTACACATGGGACAAGCACTTACATTCTGCAAATCCTTTGACACGTTGGCCATTGCCCAGTTTAAGCTCCACCCTGAGGGGGTCCAGGGGTAGCTACTGCTGGAGTTGACTTCCACAGAAGAAGCAGAGTACCTATACTGGAAGAGAAACCGGGACAGTGAATTTTGTAAAAGTTAAACTGACAAGTGCTCAGAGTCATTTATCACTTAAAATGGTTGTCCATTGTGAGAACCAAATGGTCCAACGCCCTCCTTCATATGAAGAGGCCATTCGGTTATCATACACAATATCTATTGTCTTCCTACAGACAACACTGCATCCAGTAGATGGTAAGCCATGCAGAATAAAACTAGCAGTTACTCGCATTCATGCTTGTGCCACAGGGAACTGGTATATAGCAAAGGAAGGTTTGGACTCCATGGTGGGCTACTTACACCCAGTAGATCGGGAAAAAAAAAAAAATTTTACTCAGCTAAAAAGGTAGCGTAACATCCCTAGCCACCACTACCACAAACTGACCAGCTCTTATACATTAGACAGTCACTGGAACAGTCAGAAGAACAGGTTAAATTTAAGGGAAAGGTTTAACAGTCTTAATACCATAAAACCCATTTCTAGCATCATGACCTTTTTTTAAAAGAGCAAAACAGAAGCATGTTAAGTTGGTTACCTGCCCTGCCATAACACTGCTGTCCATCAAAGCAGAAGTTGATAGTTTCACATTCCGCAGCATTGATACCAGGTTGTCCACATTGGATCTCATAATCAGCTAGAGCGAGTTTATCAAGGAGCTCTGCCTGCGCCACTGGTTTCTGAAGCTGAAACAGCCAAGGAAACTGCTGATTACTTTGTTAAACTGGCTGTTGAAACTGCTAGCCAATTCGCTGCAACATCAGCGCTCATGGGATCTGGAGCAAATTACTCCACTGTGACAGCACACATAGCGCTAACAACTGAACCAAACACCACCTTAGAGCCATCATTCAGCTGTTAATCTTATTACTGAGCTGCCACCCAGTTGGTCTTTTTGTACTCTACTGATTTCAGCTAATTAACAATAGTCCCTCCCTCTTCATTAACAATCACGGTTCTCCAGACCTGCACAACTGAGTGATTCTCATTGATACAGCTGTCCTTGTTTTATACATAAAAAACACAAGCTGCGTTCGACTTGTAGCAAAGCTATGTCGAATGTGTGTGACATCAAAGTACAGCGGGAGCGATTATAAAAGCATATGGAACCATCAGTTGTCATACACCGATCGGTCACTGCAGTCAGACACATTTACAAACGTCTGCTTAATTGAAAGTAGCGTGCTAGTGTTATTTCTGGCATGTTGAATTTAGACTTGGTTTTATTCTTTATTAGCAGAATATCCTTAATTAACTTTTTCCATCTCCCCAGTTAAAGTTTTAGCGTTTTTGAATCTATTCAGCCAGTCTCTGGGTCTGGCGATTGCACTTTTAGCATAGATTAGCATAGATCATTGAATCTAGGGTGATCATAAGAGCCATAGATATTTTATGCAGTATAGAAATCCTGGCCAAGACACAGGCATGGACTTTGATAAATCATGATTAATCACAAATATTAAATACTTGGAATTACCTGTAAAGATGCTGAAATAAAGAAACACATAATAAACTAGTTTAAGGAAACCTCCACCAGTTATGAGACATAATCCTTATCATTATTTTATAATTATTCTTCTGTTTTTATTCAGCCATTATCAGCCTTTGTATGGGTAACGAAAGGTTTACCAAGCCACATCGTTTCAATCCCAGTATACATTTACCCAACTATTATCAAAAATATCTCTAAAAAAATCTTCTTTTGACCTTACGTGAAGTATTATGTCAGCATAGGTTATGAAGAAGAACTGCACTTGTTCTGCAGCTGCATTAGAGCTAACGTTAGCATCATGCTACAATTTATGAGATTAATAGGACACTTTTACTCAAAACTCACTTTAAACCACCATCGAGTGTTTGCAATAACTTCCTTTAGCAACCACATGTTGAATTTGGTCGTTTGCTGTTGTGGAAATATGCAATTTATAGCCTTTTGTATCGTATATTGTGTTGTATTGTATATTGTTATGAAAATATCCAAATCTCAAATTTTTTGGATTACTCGCCTGTGTTAACATGTTTATTTGCAGCGGATTCACTGCCGCGTTTGTTTATGAAAGCGCGGGACCAACTGCGGTGTATGATATATCTGTGGGAATTGAGCAGACTCTAGCCTCAGGAAAGGCAGGAATGGGTTCCACCCCGTCTAGACGAGCGAAAATGTATTGATGCATCTCATTTATGATCTCAAGCTCTATAGCTTGCCCGCGAATGCTTGTCCTATGATACGATGTGTCTATGCGTGTTGTGTCTCCCAGGTGAACGCATGACATCCCGGCGCTCATGTAGTAATGATGTGCATGCAGTCACCCGGAAATCCTGCAGCGGTCAGGAAATACTGGACCTCTGGCGATCTGAAACTGTCTTTCGCCCTCAGCACTTTAGTTATTGTCAGTCTGCATGGCGCAACGCCCATGAGAGGGGTCGGAGTTTGTGATAATGGAGAGTCATTACTCTTTAACACTTCCTCTCCATCTTTTAGTCTTTCACTTTTTGTTCAAATGGGAGGTACTCTCAAGGGAGCCAGCTGTGGTGTTCTTAACTAGCGGCAGTGAGCCCTGTTTTCTCTTACGCACTCTTGATCTGTTCCCTTTCTAATGCTGTTCATAGGTTATATATGAATTTTCAGAGCAGAACGCACTTGAGCAGCTCTGTTATTCATTTTTGCTGGAAGGATGGCTATTGCATCGCCCGTTTTAATGAAGAATAAACGTTGCTGGGCCATATATTTATAATTTTCTGTTTGCTGTTGAAAGCTTATTAAAAGTCACCGGAAATTTCAATTAGTTGTCTAGTCATCTCCACTGAGGTCTTATAACCATCAGAATGGTCGATTTTTTTGCTAAAGCAGGTGTTATTAAAAAGCATATCATATTTTCTAGTATAATAGGGATTTATGGGAACTCTGTATCTAGTCAATAATATATTTTATAGTAATATATTTATTATTTGATATTATATAAATGTATATATTACATATATAATTTTTATTTTTATATATATATATATTGCAATTTCTAAACCATTTTTCTTTAGGTTTATTTTATTTATGTTTTTACTGGAGAACTTAGGAAAATATCAAAAAGTAATAGTAAAAAAGTTTCAATTAAGCAACTTTATCAAAATTATGGCAGAATTGCAGAAAATATTTCACCACCTACATGTATATACATACAGTGGGATTTAGTATTTTTAAATGACATTTTCTCATTAAATGTATCTATATTTTAAAACACTTTTTAAGGCTGGTTTATAAATGTAGGTTTATTTTTTATATATTTTACGCATTTCAATTAGTACGTTTTAAAACTCCAGTTTTTGACACTCTGCATGGAGCACTTCTCCAACAACAATCTAATCTCGGCCAGGATCGCTCCCATAGTATGTGTCTTAACTAAATATCCCGTTTAAGTCACATTGTATTGTATGAGGGCTTTGGGTGGTTTCTCGGTGGCTTATTGGATTTGCCTATAATTTGTTTGTAGCTGCTGTAGTATTTGTGTGAGAGTGAATATTGAGTGAATAAAGGGTAATCCAGTAAGAGCGTGTCTGAGTAGGACAACAAATCAAGAAGATTTTCTGCCAGTGGTTAGCTCTGAAACTGGATCTTAAAACACTTGACTTGAGATGCTTTTTGACATCATATAGAGTGAATGTGTAAGAATATAGATAGAATTGTGTGTGTGTGAAGCTCCATTGCTTCCTTATAGCCATGTCAATTTATCACTCCTCCATGGCTGTCTGCTTGTTCGCATGCCCTTGCTCAAGGACGAATGATTCATCGGTCTGAATTTATCCGATTAGCAGGTACATTTGGGTCGATTTTATTTCACTTCAAATTAAATCTCCCGCAGAAGACGACATTTGCATTGCTTGCGTCGGGACAGTTTGAGTGGAACTTTCTTCTTGAAAAGGACCTTTCCTGTAAAAGCGGTTTCTTTGTCGAGAGATCTGATCCCTCAAAGAGACACGTCCGAGTCAAGCCTCATATCTAATGTGTTTCGTGTTGCTGGATAGCCGCGATAAGCTGTCGTAGAGAGGGACGGATCACATTGAGCGACGCTTCCTGTGAAACGCATGTTTTCCTCCTGTGAGGAAAGAGGTTTTGTGGTTGTGGATTCATTTTTCCTCACGAGACTGTCACTCAAGGATCTGCAGTGCTCCGCTTTAATTTGTTATTCCTAAAGCTTGTGCGATCAAAACTAATTAATTTCTGAAACTCTCAATGAAACTGTGGCACCTCCTCCCACAAGGGTGCTTTTAGCGCATAACAGTTTGGCATCTAGTAGTTTAGTAAAACTGTGTGCCAGAAGTGTCATAGGAAATATGATTTTCTTGCAAACTGCGAAGATAAAGGCTTTATAGCATACTTCAGTTGCACATTTAAAACTTATTGCAACATTTGGGACACTGATCAACATTCAAATGCTGAATTTGTGATTGAGAAAAACACTACACTCTTAAGCTAAATTAGTTGACACTAGAAAATTGTGTAGAAACCTGTTGCACTAAACCATTTTAGTTTTTACACAGGATGAAACTAAACGGGTTAAGTCTTATAAACAATTTCTTAGAACATGAACACAGTATAACCATTAAAACTAGAAGCAAAAAAGCAAAAGGAAAAAACCACACTCAGTCAACTTTTGAGTTGAACTTAACTCTTATCAAGCAACATAACATTTCAAACAGTACCATTTTACCACAGAACACTGGTAAACATTAAGACCATTTACTGCAGTGACTGGACAATCTGAATTAGAACCAGTTTAAAGACTTTCATTGCGCTTGAACAAAAACTGTCATGGGTTCTGATGGTAGCTTATCAGTTCTCAATTTAGTTCAAGAACTTGTTGGATGAGCTGGAACATGTTCGTTGATTTTGGGTAGTTGAGATGCAGTGCTTATTCAAGTATAAGAACGCACACAGCTTTTGGCAAGTCTTTAATACCTTCCATCACAACTTCTCCCTCAATGGAGCTGGATTGAGGTGAAGGGAATACCGGAGAAAAGCACCTTCAACAAGAAGGATCCCAATGTCAAGGTGGTGAAATGCATCAACCAGAAAGGAGTCCTATCAACAGAGCACATTCGTGACATTTCTCATTACATAACCGTGATGGCCCATGATAATAAGTATTTGCACTTACACTTACCTTTTCTACACTTCAAAGTTTACATTTATATTCTATTAATGTGTATTTGGTTAAAGACAAACTTTAGTTCCAATCTTTTAACACCACAGCACAGCAAAGCTAGTTGTAGTGCACACAGTTGAGCTCTAGGGTCTGTGTATTTGTTATTAAGTTCCTTGAGTTGACGTTACCGTGTGACGGTCTGGAGATTGGCAGAGGTTCTGACTCCTGGTTTGGTCCAAGCCGCTAAAAGACTGGTGTGTTGCTTCTACAGCCCTTTTGTTCAGCTGGCCAGCTCCAATGTCCAACGAGTCGGAGGGAGAGCCAGTCTTGTCTACTTGGCATTATTCATTTATTGTTTGTTTACTATTTTATATGTTAACTAGTTTGCTTGTTTTCATTGAGTTATTTGATGTTTGGTTTTGGAATGGAGTAGTTTGTTATTTTTAATTTGTACTTTATTGCTATTGTGTTGTTTTCCACCTGTGTAAGTCATATGGACTAGTCCAATTGTATAAATGTGGTTGTAGATTGTTACCATTTATGCTATTTGTTTTGTTTGGCAAGTTATGTTTTTATTTGTGTTGTGCAGATTTATTTTTTTGCCTAAATATTTGCATGTACTTTGGAACTTACCCTCTGGTTTCCTGGTTCGGTCCCTCCCAATAACCAAGTTCCAATCATTCTTTGTTCGTCTTTTATTTTAAAGAAATCATTAAAATAGTTCATGCGACTACAGCAGTTCAACCTTCAATGTCGTGAAGTGATGGAAAAAGTTTTTGTGCAGAAAAACAAAAAAGTAAAATAAGTTCATTCAAAGTAGATACACTTTCACAATGGAACACAGCTTCTCCAGAACATGGCGCCGCCAGCAACACTACGGCTTGCTTTCTTATAAAAGATTTATTTGTTGTAAAAATAAATCAACTCTGTGAAATAGAGGTGTGTTTAAACCCGTTCTGGCCAAGCCTTAACTTTTATAAAGAATACCTCTTTGGTTTCGAGACTTCAGTCTTTGCAAGTTTAGGGATCTTATCTCTGCACAAATAGCTTGTAACACCCCAAAGAGAAAGGCAAAGTGGAAATAGCATTAAATACTTCCGAATTTAAGAGGACTGTGTAGAAAGCAAAGACCTCTTTTTGTGTGTACCTCTCTGTTTGTATTACCTGTATTTTTATGTGTTTGTTTTTGCTTCTGAAAGATAGATTTAAGGATATCTAAATACACATAGCTTGAGATAGTACTTTGATGATTCACTGGAAAAAAAAGACTGACTACAATCAATAATTTGTGTGTGTGTGTGTGTGTGTGTGTGTGTGTGTGGGATTCAGGGAGTCTGTTTGTATCTTATTCATTTCGACCGTAATTGCAGAAGGCCATAGACAAAGGAAGATGGGCTCCATTTATGCACTCAAACTTTTATACATAATTAAGATCCGTTGCATTGAACCAGAGTAGTTCTTTGAATATTTATACACAATGTAATGAATGTTTTATATATTCAACAGTTTCTTTTCATAATGGCGAATGAGCACAATAGGTACTGATTAAATTCTGCTCTTGCGCCTCAAGGTTTGAGGCGAAAACAAAGTAACCTGTAGTTTAAATCCGTTCGGCACGTACACGTTTATGATTAACAACTCGGCGCATGTGACGAGCTTAATTGTTACTTTTTGCTGGAATTAAAAATGTTTGCCCACTTGCTCTCAGATTAGGATTCGATATGTTTAAAATGTTAATTATTTAGCTCCGCAAAAAAGGTTCATGTTTGTTCTTTCTTTCATTTCTGTCTGCTCAAATTGAGCTTCAGGCAGATGGTTTCTGTCGTCATTTCTATGAATCACACCCTTTCACAGCGAAGATGTCGTTTATCAAAATCTGCCCACCTCTTGTTACCATGTGGGTTATTAAGATTCATCTTCAGTGGAATATAGACTTCTTTTGTTGAGAAAATAACATAGGCTGCTCTACTTTCAGCTCCCTCACAGTACTTCCACCATTCTGGCATCAAGCTGTTTGTGGTCAGCAAGGCCTGCCAATGAAGAACAGCAACATCCTTACCTCTGACATCATCAGCACAGTCATGTGACTCTAAACTTGTAAGGTTGAGCGTCTGGTTTGCTCAGATCTTTCTCCTAAGAGCTCAGCCACTTTTTTTCCATAGACATTTTAATTATGAACCAACCAAGCCAATAACATTAGAACATTTGATTTGAAGCAATAAAAACTAGACCAAATGTATTAGCAATGTCGCATTTTTATCCATTTGTTCCACTTTATAAATTACAGGAGAAACATCTGAGACAACTTTGCGAGCTGAATATGGAGTCGACTAAGGGACGTGGTGATGTGGAAAAAAATGTAACAATATACAGTACGTTATAATTGGATAATATTTCAATGCTTTGGTGTTCACTTTTGCTTTCTCTCACAAACGTGTTATGTTAGCAAACTTTGCATTTGCTCAAAAGTACTGCGATCCCCAAGAAACCTTGCATCTGCCTTGAAAACTTCGCAAAACTATTACCTTAGCCAGAGAAAGCTCACAAAAGCATTGAAATATAGTTTTTTCTCTCACTTCATATTAAAGTATTTCCATCACAAAACTTTTGCAAACTTTCACCGGGGGATGCAGAAGTTTTGTGAGAAATTGCAATAGCATTGAAATATTATTTTTCATCCAATCTCATATTTTTCCCATCACCCTGTCCCTTTAGGGGCTCCGTACATAAATGGACCATATATGAGAATGTCATTAAGAACTCCATCTAAATCGATACAGTTTACTTCCGGGGTGTTCTGTTATTGGATTTTTAATTTTTTTAAACGGTTGATTTCTTGGCTTTTTTATTGTATGATGTATGGTGGTAAACGGCGCGTGCGTGTTTAGGGTGATCCTGAAGATGTTTAGTAATGTTTAGTAATTAGAAGCTAGGGGAGTACAGTTTTCCTCTGCTGAGTCTCACAAAGACTCTCAGAAACAGGCCGTCATGTGCCACATTGTGTCCACTCACAAATAAAACGCCCATCTTCCCCTTGACTCGCTGTCAGCTTCTTCTCTCCTCCTCCTCTTTCCCACACGTCTTAACTTCCTCCCTGCATCTGTCTGCTTTTAATTAATGCCTACTGTATTATCTGAAGTACGTGAGTCCCATTGTTGGCTTGGCATAGAACTGAGGAGGCTTTGTTTACCAGCACCGTATCTGCTTGTTGAGAGCTCACATGATTAAATAAGTTGATTAACTCAAAACAAGTCTGTTTGGAGGTCAGGGTTTGTACATAGAATAGAAAGAAATTTTTTTTCATTGCATGTAAAACAGGTAAAACCATTGTGGAATATCCAGTATTACCTACTGGATGCGTTTAAATTACTATGGCATGATAGCCTCACTTTATCTCTCGCACTTTTAATGGTGATACTTTGGTTGAATGAATGGCAACCATGATTGGCTAATAGATGCTGGACATTCCGTGGTTTGTGCTTGTCTAATTAATCAAAATCTATAAAAAGGAGCTTTGAATGAATGGTGTAGGGTATAGAGTGTTGGATGAGGGCTTTAGGATGGACCTGTGCTCTACAGTGGTACAATGGTTGGACTGGAATTTAAGCCTTTTGGTCCGTGTGAGGAGCCCATATCTGCATACATTACCATGAACGATGGGTCGTTGTTGTTCTCACATGAAAGGAACACAGTTATTCTAATGAAACGTGGGAAAGAGGATAACTCTCCTTCTTTTACCTCTCTGCCCCCTTTCCTCCATTCACTGTTGGTATGCTGCTGTTTGCGAACACTATCAGTCCTACATTATCGTGGAAGCTCAAGTGCTTGATCATGTTGTATGTGAATATAAATGTATACAGTATAGGCGTACAGTACCCAGTTTACTTTGTTCGTGATTCAGTGGTGAACATTATTCTAAAGGAAATAATTTGTAAATTTCAGTTTATTTCACTTATCCAGATAGCTATTCCTGCATAGTTTTATCAGTTCACTTTCAGTTTGGATCAGTTTTGGCACATAGTTCCCATTGTTTTACTCAAAATGCACGAATACATACATGACTTCACAACATTTGCTACATTTTGAGGGGTTAGTACAGTGGTTCCCAACCTTTTCTTGTTTGAGGCACCCTTGGAAAGCCTTTCAAAAGTTCCCAGCACCCTTATAAGGAAATAGATATTTAAAATCTCCGTAGCTTTTTTATTATTATTTATTTATTTGTTTCATTTCGAGAGTTTGCATGCAACAACACCTTATACCTAGTCCTAGATGATATGAGAATACTGTTTACACCAGTGGTTCCCAACCTTTTCTTGTTTGAGGCACCCTTGAAATTTTTCCCCGAAATTTTGGCGGCACCCTCAAAAGATCTCACGGCACCCCTTAGTGCCGCGGCACACCGGTTGGGAACCACTGGGTTAGTAGGAGTTAAAATTGCTTTACACACTACATTCTGTATCAGTATCACATATGCCCTTGTCGCAGTGTGTCTGTTTGCATGCAAAGTTAGCATTTAGCTAAATTCATTACCTTAAAAGGTTTGTGTCTTAATACCAGATGTCCCTGTCAGAATCTTTTTGTGTTTGCATGTAAAGGTTAGCTTTAAGCTAAATTCATTACTTTTAATTGTGTACATTAGCATTAACATCAAGCTAAATTCTTCACCTTAAACATTTAAACTGCATCTTGATGCTGCAGATGTACTTACATTTTTTGAGATTTTGCATGTAGATGTTATTCAACTAAACACTTCCTCTTAAAACAAAGCGAAACATCTTGACAACAAAGGCTCTCTTTTGCAATTTCTAGCACTTCTAACATATGTAGTGTTTTTATAGGCAAAGGCAAAGAGAGTATCAAATGTTCATACAACATTACAGCAAACAATAAATAACAATAAATATATAAATATATGCAAATATATATATATATACTCAAATACGTGACTGAAAATGATCAATCAGCTCTGAGTAGACCAAACACAAGCAAGCAGTTCATTCATGCTTGTTTTTTAAAGTCGGAACCTTTTAAAGTCTTTCTTTCTCACTTGCTTCCTCTCTTTTAGCCTCTCACTTTTTCATGCTCCTTTAATCGAGGTCTGAAATTTATATTCTATGCTGTTGGCTGGTGGAGAAGTTCAGCCATTGACTTATGTAGGTCAGAAGGTTTAATTGGATCTCACTTTATTGAGATGGAGCCCTTTGTCTAAATGTGTGTGGATGCATATGTGCACACACACTCTGCAAATTGAAGGCCGCCGTAATTTCGAAAAAACAATATAATCTTTCCCGCATTGCTGGTCCCAGCTCTTAGCATCCTACAGGAGATGAAAGGATTGAATGCAAAGCAATTCGAGAGTTTAAGGTTTTAAAGTACACTTAGAAATTTCCACGAGTTGCTGTCAGTAAAAGCACTGCAGCGTAACTATTATAGACTTTCAGCATTAAGGTTCTCCAAAACCCTCTTGGAGACTCATCAAATATGATACGTTATTGTACTAGTTATTGGTTTGTTGTTTATAAACAGCAGGAGAAATTAATCTGTGTACCACGACTGTAAACCGTATTATTGGTGGGTACCATCAAAGGGTCCATCCTGCATAAATTTTGTAAGTGCGTACTGGGAAATATTTAAGACAATGCACACTTACAAATCACTTTTA
Organism: Puntigrus tetrazona; assembly: GCF_018831695.1. Lineage (NCBI taxonomy): Eukaryota > Metazoa > Chordata > Actinopteri > Cypriniformes > Cyprinidae > Puntigrus > Puntigrus tetrazona. The sequence goes on along the minus strand of NC_056702.1, from coordinate 11,979,930 downwards.
AGCAAAGTGCATTTGTGTTAACTTTATCTTGTCGCTAATGGTCTTTGTCACTCATGTCGCCAACGTCGTCAGGTCACTTCATTATCTGCTGTCAAAGTGAACAGCTCATTAGTTAACACCTCAGTAGTGACAGATCTACATGGGCAGCAACAAATGCTGCGTTCCGTTTATCTCAGAAGTCGTCACACCGAGTTGACAGAGTTAGAACCCAAGATGGATGTGTCTGTTCTTAGCAATGCCAGTTTATAAAAACACACAAAAAAAGCACATTTTATTACATATAATACCAAAAATATCAGAGGTTAGATATAGTTGTGCGTTTATTGAGACACAGACAACCAGAAGTGTAAATAAACATATATCACCACTTTTTCGCTTACTGTTAATGTGCTAAGAAGCTATTTTGGATTGTGAAATGAATTACCATGAGGAGGTGTTCATAAGGGCTTTTCATACCGACACAAAACTTCATCAGTTTTTTTGCAGTAGGAGACACTTACATAAATCAGAAATGCAGTGGATAACCATGCAGTTATCTGTTTTTAACCAACTTGTAATGGAGAAGAAAATGGCGTAAATCAAGTATTTAGACTACATGTTCTCAAAAAGTTATTGAGATTTTTCTAATCATTATGAGCTTTGTCAAATAACACCAAATACAAGATTGCAGGCAGGCAACTGTAGTTTAAGGCAATGTCTACAGTGCATTAATCCGGGTATATCTGAAAACAGTGTTTTTGTTTTCAAATGCTACACTAGCGTTTTTAAGCATTTTCTCATCCACACTTAAACATCAGAAAGCATTCAGTTTGCTTTACTGCGCATGTGCAAAGCCTCAAAAAAGGTCACTGAAAGAATTCAGACAGAAGAATCATGAGATGTTTTCATGCTATTCTGGAAGGGTCATATCTCGCTATTCAAATATCTCAGGACGCGTTAACTTGGACGCGTTAACTTGCGATTGTATGTCCAGTTTAAAGATTTCAAAAAGTTTTTCCCTGACAAAAATGCAAAGGGAAAAAGATGCATTTTCAAATGAAAACGTATTAGTGTGGACAATGCCTAAACGAGTTCATTAGCCTATCCTATACCAAACACAAATGTGTTTTTGTTTGCTCAGCTAAAAAACAGCTACGTTCTCAGGTCCTACAGAGACTCAACTCAACGAGTAGACTAAATGCATCACCGCCCTGTATCCGAAGGATTCATACTTTCAATTTTAGATGGTATAATGTTACTGGCTACCTTTTGCAACAGCCTCCTGCACTGTCTATGCAGGAAAACAGCACCAGATGCACCACACAAACACTAACGATATTACATTCATTCCTGTGCTTTTTCAAACCCCGCTGCACCTGTCCAGCATGTTCAGTACTGTAATCAGTTTACCCGATTGCTTCCTTAGTCATGAAATGCTGTTCTTTTTTCGTCGTGCTTTAATGCACCGCTTGAGGAGTTCAACGTCAGCATCTTCAGACTCTAGACAGGCTGTAATCATTGACTCTTCAATGTGCGCCACTGTGAAAAAGAGGCTCAGGGAGATTGGTTGCTAATTTTAGCTCCACTACAGCACGGATGCTCTCTGCTCTTAGTGGTGTCGAATTGCATGCACTTGCGTGTTTGCGGGTCGTGAAAGCATGCAGGTGTGCGAGTTTTTGTATAGCGCTGCAGACCTCGTAGCATCACGCAGATCAGTTCACAAATATGAGAATGCGATTAGAGAGAAGGGGATGCCGATGTTACCCTTCTTTGTTTCTAAGTCTTGCTCCGAATCATTCTTGCTCAAAGATGTCTAGCACAGTTCGCCTCTTTCCAGTTGCTCCTTTCTTATCTCTCTTTTATTTTTTTTTCCTTTCAGACTGGACTGAAGTAACCCCTCAGGTCTGCTTTCTGCACCGAAAAACTAGGGCAGGGTCTTTGTGAGCTGACTGAAAGCATTTATAAGTGTGCATGTCCGCAGACCATCTTAGTTTCAAAGTCACCAAGAGGTCAATTAAAGAGTTTTCTCTTTTTGTCCATTACATAAAAACAGGGCCTTCAGATCTTAGTAAAAGTGAAATCCATTGTTCATTGTCACAATAAATGGCCCAAAATGTATTTGTTTAAAAATGTATTTATTTAGTACTATTTAATTGAAAGGTAGCATAGTATATGTACTATATTTTAGGTATTTAAAAATACAGTTTGTCCTCTATATAACTCAGTCTAAGAAAATCTACCTGGTCTCATGGCATAAACGTACCTTGGTGTACTAGACTAGCAAGACACTAGTCAGGCAGTAAAACTCCCACACCTTTTAGTCCTTTTCACACAAAAGTTTAGATTAACAAAGCACAATTATGTAAAGAAAATCATACTATGACTTACTAATATGCTGGGAAATTTGAAAACTGATGGTTTTGAATGTTAGCATCACACATGTTCACGGAGTACAGAGATATACTTGAGAGGCGAGGAGCAAATCGGTGTAAAAAGAAGCTGAAATGGCACGGTTGCAGAAACAAATGTGTTTTTATATTTTGTATTCGTTGACACTGTCGGATAGGTTTAGTGTTGGATTTGGTGTAGGACATATTTCCAACACGATAGAGCATTAACTTTTAGCAACAGTCCATGGAACCGTCACAATACATACAAAAATAAAAATGTGCCAGGGTTTACATACTGAACCTGTTTTTTTAGCACCACTCACTGGACATTACTCTAAACTGCATTGTACAAAAAGTGCACAGAGATAGAAAAATACATTGACGTGTCTCATTTAAAAAAAAACTTCATTTCTCGCATGTGAACTTAACACAAAGGTTGAAAGCAGTGATGGGAAGTTCGGATCATTTGACCGACTTTGACCTTTGAGTCTTGTTCAGCAAAATGAACAAATCTTTGTTCATTTCCTTTTTTTTAGCAAAGCGTCACTTCCCTATATCTACTCCTTATGCAAAATTAATCACACTACAAACGATACAAAACTATTATCGTCAGGACAGACGAGCAGACCCAATTGCAGAAGAAAAATTAGTTTAACAAGGGTTATCATGTAATAGTCCAAAAGGGTGAAATCACTGGCAGTTGTCTTCAGCCACAATCCCAGCTGTAGAGGAGGTGAAGGATGGCTCAAACAGACACCATGGATGGGACGAAGGGTGAACAACCCAACCGGTGGGGCGGGAAAAGGTGGGCAGTCAAAGCGGTAACTGGGGAGCCTCAAGCTGTAGCCACGTCCACCATCCACCTGCTAGAGGACCAAGGGTGGTCACCAAAGGTCATCCGTGAGAGGAGAGTCCTGAGCCAGGGAAAAGATGAGCTGGGGCCAGAAAAGGGGAAAATGACAAACTAACAAACCAAAAGACAAGGCAAAAACAGTACTAACTACACTGAAAACAGGACTAAGACTGGACGACCAAAAACTTGCTCAAACTAGCAAACTTAGTGTTCAGCATCAGATTGCTCCAACATCAAACAACAGACTGACAAACGACAGAAAACACAAGGAGATTAAGTAGGGAGGATAATTGACAGAAATGGGGTGCAGGAGTGTGAAACAATTAGGGTTAACAAGAGGGGAGGAGTTAACAGCAAAGCACATGGCAAGCTGTCAAAACAAAGGCCATGTGATCCAGGACAACAAAACACAAGACAAACACAACAAGCCACTGACAATTATGAAATGACAAACAGAAAAGATTAATGGTTTACCTGGCTCATTAGCTCACCTCACCTCCTATGTGATGGGTCTTTGAGTTTCAGTCTTTCGTTAATTGTAGCTTTTTATTTCTTAAAGTTTATAAATATGTGAATTTCTCTTAGGACGATTCTTTTCCATAACACTGAATGCGGTAACAAAGGTAATAACGATTTCGTTATTATTATTAAGTCTCTTTGCGGCTCACACTACATATGGGGCTGTCGACTGATGAACAAATGACTCAAAACCCGAAGACTCGAGAGATAACATAAACTAAATATATTAACCTTTTAAAAAATATATTTCATTGAGCTTCACTGTTTGCAACATTTATTTAGCATATATTTCATATATATTTTTCTGCCACAGTGGGATCACTTACACTTAAAAACTAAGCAGGCTTCTATAGCCCAGTGAGGCAAATTTATGCATCGGATTTGATGGTTGATATTCTTTATTGCACCAACGAATCTGAATTTTATCAGCAAATCTTCACCAGCAACAACAAATTATTACAGTTTATTGTTTTATGATGTTGTCCGTGTCTTATATGAAACGCAAAGAACACCTATTTTGATATATTTCACATATGTGTCGCTACATTATGATAAAACATTTTATTATAAAGCATAAGTTGTTAGAAGATGCATGAGTTGAGATAAAAGAAAATGTTTCTATATATGCTGAGAAAAGCTCTTAATTGCGGATTATTCCTAAACATTACAGTATTGTAGCACATTAGCACAGCGTTAAATTTGAACATTTCGATTTCTATATAATATATATATATTCTACAATCTGTTATGTCAAGATATCCAAGCTGTCCAATGCTAGAAAGCTGCATTATTAAGAGTAAGAAAAAAAGGGTTTCAAAAGCCATTCGGAAGAGTATTATGACAACACAATCACACAATCCACTTAAAAACTACTGAGATAGCAGATGTAGCTGCTAGTCCCAGATTTTGAAGAACTCGGATCTTAAAATAGACAAAGCCGAGGTCTGGGGTCTGAGTAATAACCGCAGAGACCTGAGACCTTGTCTTTGTTCAGTCAGAATAGATGACAACAATTACCTGCTAAGCTGAATGACAGCCCTCTGGTGCTAATGCTAATTTATGTCAATAGATAGACACCACCAAGGCCACCGTTGACTTTACTTAAAGGACGTATCCTTCGGACACTGTTCAGGGACTGAATAACTGTCTCCTCGTGTGTCCCTCTGCATAAAACAATGCAAAAAATCACACTTTAAGGATGAACAGACAGCACGTTATGCGTTACCTGTTATCTTGGCTAAGCTCCTAAGCTGCTTTCTGTATTTCTTTTTTTTTTTTTCATTTAGATCAGAGCAATTCCAATCCCCGACATCTTTTGTTAATTTCATCAGCTCATTTGGGCTGAGAGAATGAAGAAATTACTGTCTGCCTACTGTGTGACTGATATTCTGCAGTTTAATAAAAAAGATACAAATATACGCACATTTATAAGAAAAGCGCGTACAACGGGGACCATAAAAACTGTTGATTTGTCTTCATTAGAATAAAAGGAATACATTAAAAATTAAAATAAATTATCCAATGCAGGCACTGTAAAAGTTTGAGTAAAATGTAGGAAATGTGCATAAAATGGTTTTACTATTTAAAATGATAAAGAAAGATAATATAAAGGTAATGTAAATGATATGGAAATATGGTTGTGAGAAAATGTTTTTGGTAACCTTTGAAAACGTCATTCTTTTTTTCCATTTCCTTTTGGTGGCGACGTCGTTCAGTTTAGTGACTGAATGCGTTAGTTGGGTTTTCTCTTGGCACAATGCATTCGTTTTGGCACAGTGTTATTTTTGGCACAGCTGGCCAGTTTTTTTTTGTAGCACAATTTATTTTACATTCACCCAGCTGGAATCGCCTTGTAGTTGGACACACTGTAATCCATAATTGCAATGTGCCGTGGATCAAACACTCTCTCTTCTGGATGCACTCCCCTTTCTTCCTTCCAGCTCCAGCCTTCTCAGGGCGTTTTTCTTTGCCATTGTTGCCTTTTTTCGCTCGCTGTGGATTTTTCAGACACTGATATGAGTGAAGGTGCTGTGGTGTTATAATATGCAACAAAGAATATGGAAATTGTTGAATTAGAAAGTACTTATTTTATGTATTTTTAACCAGAGTTCCTTTATCATTCAATCCCACTAGAGACCCAATGCTACTAGAAAATTATATTCCGTTATATGAAACTAATGACCAACTCAGACTTACAGGCCTCTAATTACTGTTTAGCAAAACTCCAAGAACATATCTGCTGTATTCCAGTTGAATTTAACGGTAGATGCAACTGTTCTTTTAATGTGGTGCACTAGATAGATAGATCTCATAAAGATCACGATTTTCCCACAATTCTGAGCTAAACAGAATAATGTGGACAATTTTATTGCTGCAGTCTAATTAAAATTGAAAGAATGATTCAATGATCATAAATACCTCACTTGTTTCATATATATATATTGTGACGGGAGGAGCCAACGACAGACACAGTGGGCGTGGCGTCAGGCCTCGGAGAGGCTTTTTATTGACAAAATAATAATACAAAATTAAAGTGTCCAGGGGAAAAGTGTCCAAATAAAAGGGGGATCTGGTGTCCTCGTCGTGCTCCGGGTAACGTGCAGGTTTAGGCCGTGTTCCAGGGGGGGAAGGGTCCAGGTAAGGGGCGGAGTCCGGCGGTCGCACGTGCTCGCCTTTTTCTGGTCCGGGGCGCGAGGGGCGGCGGCTTCTTCCGCGGCGTCTCCGTCGCTTCTTTGCTCCGGGCGGCAGAGTGGGATGAGCTGTGTGGTCCCAGCCCGGACTACGGGGTTCCCGCGACGCACTTCTCGGACGGCGGGGTGAGGTCCATCGCGCACCCTTCCTGGACCCACGAGGACACCAGCGTGCATGCACGGGGGAAGAGACCGGTCTCCCGAGGAGAGGCTAACTCACTTCAGGTGTGCCTCGTCACACGCCACCAGACCTGAACAATACAATTTTGTCAATAAAAAGCCTCTCCGAGGCCTGACGCCACGCCCACTGTGTCTGTCGTTGGCTCCTCCCGTCACATATATATATATATATATATGTGTGTGTGTGTGTGTGTGTGTGTGTGTGTGTGTGTGTGTGTGTGTGCGCTACTTTTAGGGTATTAAATAATTTTTTGTAGAATAAATTGTCAAAATTTGCATAAAATTATGTTACATTGTCAATATTGCGTACCACAATATTTACGCAAATCTTTCTGATTTATGTAAATATTCATTCTGACTTGCACAAATTAAAATATCTAAAATAATAAGGAAGCTTATTCAATTTTATTACGTTTTAAATGAGTAAAAAACAAACTTACTGACGAGTGGCCAAAACCTAGGATAACGGCAAATTAAAAAAATGCAAAATTGCAAATCATTTGTATTTGGGGTTAAAGTGATTGATCTTTTAATGCGAGGGTGGGGCGCTCGGTCCTGGTCAGCTCCAACTCTAATCAAACACACCTGCGATCCCGAAGACCTTAATTAATTGCTTCAGGTGTGTTTGATTAGAGCTGGAGCTGGACTTTGCAGGACGGTCGATCGCCAGCAGCGAGACTGATTTATGTAGCAAATAAGCCTGACGAGATTGTTACGGCGAATGACATGTTGGAGAAAACTCCTTTTTGGGGGCAGAAAACAACAATTTAAAGCAGTATTCATTGTATTTATGGTTACACCCTTATATATATGCAACTTCATTGATTAGTTTGCCTTAATTTGTAAAGAAAAACTGGTGGTAGAGGCAGCGCTTCACGAGGAAACAAATACGTCCACTTATATAGGGAAAATACCACTCTATAATATAAGGGCCTACTCAAAACGCTTATGTCACCATCAATCTCTCTAATGCAGTGCTATTTGCTTGTGAGGAATTTGCTTTTGTCCTCTGTTTGTCAAGGCGGCCACAGCTGAATGACGACCATTCAGTCAAACGTCCCCGCAAGAATAGCAAAACAACATTTGTTCAACAACTATATCGATACAGCGCCGCATTAAAATGCATGGGCTTTGTTTTATTCGACGGCTTCTATTTTGCATTTAAGCGAATGGATTCTTTGTTGTATGGCGATCATTATACTGAGGATGGCAACATTTATTATCGGCCCTCTATGAGCGGGCCAGCAGTTTGTGGAGTTATTTGTGTATCTGTTGCTATGGTATTGGTTGGTGGAATATTACCAGATACCTAATTGGCCCTGTGTACATGATGAAAGTAGATACGACCTACAGACTCCTCGCATACGCTCCCTGTGTTTCTGGGAGTCTGGTAGCCATGGTGCGAGGTAAAATCCGCCATTAGGCTAATGCTATAAATGATTCAGATGTGTGTGTGAAGCACCACCGGTAGACACACAACAAAAGGTGGCCAACTGAGAAAATGTCTGGAGCCGTTTTTGGCCCGTCTCTCGGTTTTTGATTGTGTTGGCTTCTAGCACACAGTTCACAGTGCGGTCTTAATGTGCAAGGTTTAAATGTGTTAGATAATGCTATCCCCGCTTGGCACTGTGTGTGTAATTTAGTGTGTGCGTTATTTTATTATTACGGTTTAGAATAACTGCTGTCTATTTTAATGTAAAAGGGCGAACTTTCAACATTACTCCATTGTTTAGTGTCACGCCACTCTTTAGAAGTCATTCTGATATGCTGATTTAATTGCTATCAATGTTAAATGAAAATGTTATGGAAACCATCTTACTTTTTTCAGAATTCTTTGATTTACCAAAAATTCGAAAGAACAAAATGCGACCGAATAAGCTGTTTTTGTTTCTTTTTAATTCTTAAAGTCATATTTAATCAGTTTAGTGCGACTTTGCTGAATAAAAAAAAATAATAATAATTCAAATTTTACACTATACTGCACACATATGCAATATATAAAAGTGTCACTTTTCAATGCTAAACGAAGTATATTTATATTTAACATTCGCCATCTTACGTGAATTTGTGTATGAGCTGTATTATTATTAAAATATCATTTTCCATCATATAGGTTTTGAAAGCAATTGACTGGTGTTTTATAGATACGCTGGTGACAAAAACAATTTAATTAAATAGTAATAAATTGAAAACAGGAGCACAGTTTTAAGACCAAAATATCTTGATAGTCTTGCTGTTGGATTTCTACTGTATCTATCATCTGTCATTAAATAATTCAATACACAAAAGTACATGTTTGCAAGCACACTCCATAAATGCTTAGTTTAAAGGATTGCACACACCTCTCCCTCTCATTTCTCTTTGTCACACACACATGGTTTAATTCAGGGCTGTCTCAGCCATGCAGATAATTATTTTGCAGCAATATTAGCAGCCTTTTCCTTCTCAGGGAGAATCATTAGATACCAAAATTAGCCACAAAATCACTAGAAACAATGAGCTATTGCCTGTTTTCTAATGGAAATGAGCATATCAATGCACAAAGAGCTGTTACACGTTACAATAACATCGTTTTGCTGCCTTTTTAACATTTGACCTTGTGAAAATAAGCGCGTGCATTACCCTGCGCATTTCATATCTGACTTCCAAATCTGCTTATGAAGGTGCTACGGAGGCACCTAAAATGCGGACGGTCATATAACTGATTTTCGTAATTTATGCCAGCTGTTGTGTGCGCTCCGATTGTGTACATGTGTCCCGTTGGTACATGAGTGGGTGTGTTTTTGCGCACGAGGTTGCGTTATGCCCTCAGTGTGCCAACCTCTTCAACCTTCCTTGGCACTCAAACCCACAGAAATAGAAACGTGCCAATGAAACGGCTGGGCTTGTTCAATGGAGGAACTCTCAAACTCATTGCCCTGCCAGATTCGGTATTTACATATTCAGAGAAGTCAAACGACGGCCATGTTCTCGCTACGTGAAGCCGCCAGGCTTACAGAAGCTCAGATATCTTTGCACAGACTGTGTAAGGCGTGCTCTAGTTCTGGCGTTCTGGCCTTGATTCGCTCTTAGCTTCAATCTCCTCTTCGTGTGGGTTTTGTTTACTTCTTCTGTTTGCACACAGTGATGCCTCTTTGCTCGAAATAAATGTTTAGAGAGATCTTATTGACTAAATGATGTTGTTGAAAGCTTTAACCTTTGCGCTCGCGCTCTACCTTTGTGATAATTTCCGTTTCGCGGCAAACGTAAAATGTCTTTTATGCTCATCGAGCTTACATTCATTCGATTGAAGATACAGTCAAGTGATATTTTGATGTTGTAATTAAAACAACTGTTTTTAAATTTAATATTAAGTTGAATCCCTTATTACAAGTTTCAGCAATAGTAATAGTGGTGCCGGCTTTAGCACACACCACTAATGAGCTTTCCTGTTTATTCATTTTCAAGATGTGACCGTAAAAGTTTGAAAAGCACTTAATCCGCACACCCGTTTTTTTCCGCATAGAAGAGTCTAAAAAAGAAATGCCAGTCTTCTTTAAATGGTGACTAGTTTTATCGTTCGTTTCAACGGGGGGTTGCGTGCTGCTGTGAGGCGCCTGAAAGAGTGATGACTAATGGATGGAGAGAGATATTTTAGAGCGTTAAAAGTGAGTGAGGAAATGACAGTTTAAACGAGTGGGAGATTTTGGCTGTCGAAAGGCCAAAATCATGAAGTTCTGTTTTGGACCGAACTAACGATTTCTCTATCTAGAAGGGAAGAAGGTAACACTTAAGAATAGGTTTTCCCTCAATAAATTCATAATTTGCTGCTTATTAATAGTTGGTAAGCCAGTTGTTAAGTAGGATTAGTGATGTAGAATAAGGTCATGTGGGCATTAGTATGTAGTAGGTGTTACCGAGAGGAATGGGAAAGTTAAATAGAAATAGAGTTTCCTGTGAGCTGTAACCATCACATCTGTTGCATATAAATGGGATAGTTCACCTAAAAAATTTAAATTCTGTCGTAGTTTACTAAACCTTGTGTCATTGCAGACTTATAAGACTTCCAATCCATTTCAATTATTAGGGGTTGAATATTTTTGTCTGCAAGCACTTTTAGTGGTGTTTTTATGTTTTTCTTTCTCTCACCGCTGTGTAAAATAATTCAGCACTTTTCAAAGTCTTTTAGTAGATTACTTGACAGACATGCCCCATTGGTCCACTCTGCTGATTGTTATAATATATTCTTTTTTATTCTTTTAAACTTCAGCGCTAGAGTCCATATGACAAGGCTTTTGGAGACTTCAGGGAGACATCCATAGATAGGGAAATTACTTCTAATTCTTCACATTCTGGGACGTATAGTTATGAAAGACTATAACTGATTGCACACTGAGAACGACTGCAGTGTCATTTGTGCCTGAAATTTCAGGAACTTGTGAATTTTTTATCATTTCCTTTCAAAAGGTTACTGTTGACCTTTCAAGAAATCATATTTTCCCACCTTAGGTCCAAAATGTCATGGCCATAACTGGCTCTTTGCCAAATAATAGATTAACGCTCAATACTTTTTTTTTCAATGACTGATTCTCAACTTGCTGTCCTTCAGTCCTTAATGCAGCCGTATGGACCAAATGTAAAAAAAATCACACAAAATCAGTCTGACAGGGCCAATTTAAGTGTAAACATATCCCTCAATTTTGATGTCAAAAAAATCAAACCTTTTCTTTTTATAAGCAGGATGTCACAGCAGGGTTGAAGAGAAAATGAGGACCAACGACAAATGTTGTATTTACCACACTGTAAACTTTAATAGTGCATTAACAAAACTTGTTTTATCAAGTACGCCTAATGAAGGCCTCCAACTCTATTATATATTTAAAGTATATTTAAGAACAGATAACTTAAAAGACAAGTAATGTTCTAGTATATATACTTGCATTTGTCCATTAGGTAGTTTTTGTTTACCTTATATGAGTATACTGTTTAAATGTATTACATATATATATATATATATATATATATATATATATATATATATATATATATATATATATATATATATATGAGCTAGATAGATAGATAGATAGATAGATAGATAGATAGATATGTAGATAAGAAAAAAGTGTTATTTTACATCACTATATTAAAGTTTATTTTGCTATAAACAGGCTTAAGTATAAATTTAATCAAATTATTCGTGGAGGCACACAAATGGCACTGTTTACCAAAATGACATGAGGTCTAGTATAGGATGCGTTTCTTTCTGATCATATAATCTTATATAAATATCTTACCGGGCCAGCTGGCTGGAGATTATTAAATTAGCATTCGGGGACCTGCCATGGTCTCGTAAATGCAGCTCAGTATTTATGAAGCCATTTGTTTTACCCCACCACTTTTTTATTTGAATAGCTCAATAGATGAATCCCCCTTTAAAGCATCCATAGAGGACATCTGTTCTAGTTTGTACAGTGAACGATGAATATTATATTCCATAATGAGTTCACAGGCAGCACCTGCCTTTATTTAATCTAACATAATGTGCAATTTATGAAAACTTTAAGCAGGCAGACTGAAGGATGCCGTATCCGTGTGTGTGATGTGTGTTAAAGACCAGGATGTTAACCCTGTCACGTCTCTGTCAGATTGCCGAAGTGCTCTGAGTGGAATGACAAAAGGACAGTTTCCTGAATCAGAGAAGGGTTATCTCGTTTCCATTTCTCCTGCTCTTTCTGGTGGTCCATCGAAAGCTGTGTTGCCGAATACATCTGAAATATGAAATTATTCAGGCACCCCTTGAGGTTAAAGCAGATTTTATTGCTCAGAAGTTGCTCTTTCATAGATCACAAGGCATAATGAAGCTTCTAGCTATGTTTATTTTAGATATCTCAGATGTTGCTCCTAGAATTACTTTTTTGGGAGACAGTAGAATGAGCGTCATGCGTGTTAACAACACAATGAGGTACAGATTGAAGATTTTTATGAGAAATCTGTTTAAATCTCTTTTGATTGGACTTCTGAGAAGAGTTTGACGTATTTTCAATATCTCTTAACTAAAGGACACATGCGAGATGAAAGGGGGTATCTTCTGATCCTCTGATGTTTTTAAGCAGAAGTCTTCATTTTATCTCCATCTCAGTTCTGTATATGAGAAATAGCTGAGATGTCGTTTGCGATTTTACATTTTTTATCTCCTCACATCTTCTAACCCCAGCATTAAGCGCGTGCCTCCAGTAGGAGGTGTTACTGAGTCACGGTCGAGTAGAAAGGAGAGACGCTTCGTGTGTATAAAAAGACTCTGTTGATAAGAGGAAAGGGAAAAAAAAGGAGGGAAAGAGGCTGTGAGTGAATGAGAGAACATGGCCAGAGTTTTAATGAGAGCGAAAGTGAGGGAAAGATGAGGAGAAAATCAAGAGATGGGATGCAGAGAAAGTCAGCCAAACGGAGGGATGTCAAGATAGATAAACGGGAAGAGAAAGAATGGAAGAAACAGAGAGGGAGATGAAAAACATATGGGAATGCCACTTCATGAATCTTTCATCTCAGTTATTGAACTATTCACAAAGAAATCATCTGTAGCGGCATCTATAGAAGCTCTTCAACACAAACAAGAAACAACTGGAGAATGAGTGTCGAAGGTATTTTCATCTAAGCATCTCACCTGATGCTTTAAATTTGAGTTGTTTCATTTTGTTTCAGTGTGGAATGAAACATAAATTTAAAAAAATCATAAAAAGTCATAAATGGAAAATTGAAGGTCATATGTGCCATTGCTTTGCCGGTAGCGTCAGCTAACTGAATTGGGGGGAAAAAAACAGGTAATGACGCCCCAAACTGAAAGCACTGATTGAGACAAAACTCAAAATGTCAAATACCCAAACAAACAGAACAGAGCCAAGTGAAAAGCCAAGTGAAACGAAACAAAAGAAAAGAAAACACAAACTGAACGCAAAACGAAATAAAACGCCTTCAAAGAAAACTGCACGTTTGTGTTTAAAATAGATGAAGAAGTCAAGTTGAAGCAAAAATTGGGCACAGTGGGAAAGAGCGAGAAAAAAAAGACGCGTAAACTGACTCGTGCTGCGTCAGAAAATAGCCCAACTAAAAACCAGCTGTCAGTCACTTCAGGAGTCTATAATGCGCTCCAAAGGCATGGACATTCGATTGCTGAAACGAACGCAATAAAGGAGAATGAAACGTTATTGTGTGTTTTTTTTATACAAAATGCAATATTAATCCCAAGAGTGGACAAAAAAAGTTAAATCGTTTTTTTTGGTGCAGCATGCGTCGTATAGTCCATAAATTGTTCAGTGATTATTAGACGTCTAAAACAAACGGAGAAGCAAACAACAAAGTCGTAAATGTTGACTCCATGAGGATAAAAACTAAAGTGTGTGGGCATTGGAAATAGCATGGTTATGTTTAACCTTTATGTTGGCTTTGGCAGGAAACGCTCCGAGACCGTGGCCTCTTTTTAAGCGTGTCCTTTCGCACAAATAGTGCACATGAAAGAAGGGCGCGAGCATAACCCTTAATTTGATAAATAGAGTAATCTCCCAGAGTTCGCTTTAAAGGTTAGGAAGAGGGTTTTTTTTTTTACCCAGGCTATTTTAGTTGAAGACTTAAAAAGGAATATGAGGGATTGACATTACCACAGTTACTTCATACAAGATGGATGTTGTCAAGCGAGCGCGTATCTGATAAGGCAGTCGGGATTGTCTATCATTGATTCCAGCCTGGCAGCGTCTCCCTTGAGGATTTCTGCTGCCGTTGTGTGTGGTAATCAAACAAAGGCATCATTTGAAGAGAGGCTAATCTATTTTGACTGTTTCCTGCTAATGAGGTGAAATTAACTGGCCTTTCAATCCCACACGGGTCATGACTCTATCAGCGCTGTCTGAATTACAGAAATTTAAACAGATCTTAGTCGCATCAACGAGCGCCGAAGGGATAGTTAAAGGTGAAGTGTGTCATTTTTTTTAGATGTTTTAAACGATTTCTTTTGTTCTGGTTTAAGACAGTTGTTTGGACGTTTATGCCCCCTAAACGTGCAAACAGCACGCGGCAATTAAATTATCGTACTTGACTAGCTAACACAGGCTTACTACCAATTCGTATGTATTTTAAGAAGTGGCTAATTCACATGATTCGATTCGATTTCGTACGATCTGTGTAAATCCCAGCGACGGGGAGGTTTAGGGGCGGGGTTTGGTGTAGGTCATTTGTACAAAATCATACAAATTGGCAACTCGTAAAATACGTAAAAATCAAATTTTACAAATTTGTACGATTTTTGCTAAAGCGTATGAATTTGTACGATTGAGGTCATACGAATTTGTATGAATTTGCTACCTCATAAAATATGCATGAATTGCCGTGAGATCAGGGTGGACTAGCCTGACACAGCACCATCAACCAGTGATGTTAGTTTGGGGCGGGGCTATCTGTTTATTCAACCAATGGTAGACTAGGGGCAGCGTTTGGGAAACCTGTCTGGAAAAAGTCATTATTTTTGCAGCTGATTTACAGTAGTAGTGCAGAAATCATTTTATTTGAATTAAGAGTATGGAAATGTAATTATTTGGACATATTCAGTAAGTTTTACAAAGTAAAGAGCAAAGGATGCAATTCAGGGGCTGTAATAATGCTTAATGCTTTCTTGTGTGTTTTATTCTTGTTGTGCCGATAATATGGTAAATGTGCGCTGTTGTCTCAAACACTGGCTAAATGGTTAGCATTTTCTACACAAAGCGCGTGCAAGTGAATTACGTCAATATTCATGAATGAAATATGACCAATAAACTTCTGCTACAAATCTTCAATTGACTCGCCTGCAATAACGTTTCAGCTTAGATCATTTCCCACTACTTACTACAACATTACTACCAAGTCGATGCAAGCTTTTCTTGTAATTACAGACGTTTAATTCTGACTTGAAGGCAGTAAATGCTTTGCTTGTTTGTCACTGAAATTAAAGTATCTGTTTGAGCTAAGAATGGAAAGCAGAATGGGCTGTAGGATTATTTAGATATTTCTTCTGCTCGAAAAACTACTATTTATCTGTCAAGACCTTAAAGGTGTTGAGGCATTTTTTTTTTAAAGAATGCTTATTGTAATAGCATTTTTTCGCCGTTTCCACAAGGTTGTTGTACAGAGGACATAATACATGAATTCATAACTTGTAGCGTAAAATTTGACTTTTTCTCTGTCAAATTACAATTGAAAATGAATACATTTCAAAAACTCTTTTAGATTTAATAAAGTTCCAAAGAAATTAATTTGAGCTATTCCCATGATCAAAAGACGTATCATATATAAAACTAATCAAAGTCAAAACACACAATCACTTTTAGTGGAAAGAAAATATGACAAAATTCTTCTTGTGTATATATATATATATATATATATATATACAAGAATAGGAATGCACCTGTTCGGCACAACTTGAATTAATTCATGCAAATGTTTCATGAGAAACTGGCAATATTTCTATCATTGTACCGATACAAGCTTCATCGCGACATTTAGCCGTACAGCACCTTTCATCTGTTCAGCACGCCACCCCAGTATCTTATTAATCTACCAGCATGCGTTTATCGTCGTTTTTTTTAAGAGCATGTTTCAGATGCTGTCATGCTTTCTGATTGCTTCTAATTATTTCTCTGATTTGGTGGAACTCGCTTGCATTGCGGTGTGTTTGTTTTCGGTACGCTTGCGGACGGGTGTGTGTATATACAAGCGTGCGGAGTGAATCAGGCTGCCGTTGCGAGCATTACAGAGGAACATCAATTAGACGATGCTCAGCAAGCGTGAGGTTCAGCGATTGATTTCATCTGCATATAGATGATAGGTGATTTACACCCTCTCTTACTGATGAGACCTCGCCACGCACACTTCAACGCGGCTCTCAGGTAACGCGTGAGTGTTTGATGAACTGAGAACGAGTGTAGATTCATATCTAAATCCATTTAATGCTTCCTGGCATAAACAAATAACTATGCATTAATGTATGTGTGCCATGGCTTGAAAGCTGATGGGCCATATGGGTGGCATTTCTGATTTAATAACAAGTGTGCGCCTATTGATCCTTCCGCACAAGATCCATAATGCGCCACGCTTTGCTCTCAGTATTGAACTGGGCTTGATTGAGATGAACTTGGAACGTGGATTATTTTGAAAACTGTTATTTCATAAATTATTTTGAAAGAGAAAATAGGCCGTGAAAAAATAATACATTAAAAAATGGGACTGCGGTAACCTGAAAGATAAGATTAGGAGCGAATAGTTTGGGGTCATATGATGTTGCTAAAAAGAATATTTTTTTGTGTGTTTGGTTTAGTGCAATGTGTTTATTGGGTTTAAGGTTCAAAAAACACATTACTTTATTGTTACTCCTCTATTCCATGTCTTCCTGAAATGGGTGATTTGTACAAAGCTCATCGTTGTGAGCTCCGACTGACCACCCTTGTCTTCAGTGCATTGTGATTGGCCGAATACCACAAGCGTCCCTGCTGTGTCCCGGCGTGATGATTGGAAAACTATAAAACCCCTCATAAACGAGTCATTCGTTGCATCCAGTTGGGGCTTAATAATGCGATGAACACGCTCTAATATTTGGGTTGAACTCTTCTGGAACAACTTAACCATTGATTTCTAGTTGTGCAAACAAGGCAGTTTTACTCTCACAACGAAACACAGTGTCTCCAGAACATGGCGCCTACAACAACACTGCACGAGAATAATAGCTCTGCCAATAATTGGGTGGTGTTATATAAATAAACCCACACCGTGATGTAGAGACGTGGGGGCGTGTTTAAATGAGTGATGAATGTCTCTTTGGTTTTGAGACTTCTTATCTGTGCACTAACAGCTTGTAACAGCCAAAATAGAAAGGATAACTTGAAATTGCATCATATGACCCCTATTAATGTTACTTTTTGGACTTTTACTCAAAGATATTACACAGGTGTTTTTTTAGGAGATCAATATTGTACATCACCATCACATCCAATAGCAGCTTGAACAGTGTTTTTAAAAATTTCTTTGGTGCTTCATGGACTGTAAAACATTATACGAGTTTGGCTCCACATTTCATTTTTGGTTGATCTTTCCATTAAAGTAAAGTCACACACATACTTTACTCTTTCAGCGGCCATGCATACTACCGAAATGCCACATAAATCTCTACGGACAAAATATTGCAGATGGATTGTTTCGCTAGGTTTAGAGAAACCTTGCAGATAAATTTATTATGAAGATCAAATTATTTCCTTGGTTCATAATAAAACGTATTATAGTGTTAGTATTCCTTAAGGCCTCCTGTTTCAAACAGTGTCTGACTGGACGCACAAAACCAAGTCTTGCTATGGCATAATTACCTCTAGACAAATGAATATGTGCTGACTATGGCTGAATTTAAAATTAGCCTGCTCTGACCCACCACCTCCAATCAATGCTAGTCGCTTTATGTTTCTATTAATGAGATTCCAGCAACAATGCATGGTTAGAGAAAGCTAATGGACTCTCGCGCTGTACAAGTCACCTGCAAGCGTCGCCTAAAAGAAGCTGTAATGTATTGGGAACAGCGCTGGGCTCAGGAAACGCAAAGTGTTTTGGGGGGCTTAGAGCTTTTCAAATGCAGCATAATGTTGGGAAAGATAATGAGGTTTACAGCTCAAAGTTTCATATCAATGAAGACCAGGGCTTTCAGGTTTTTACAACAATTCTAACAAAAAGCTCAAAACTAACTCAACCCCATTAAAAATCACTTTTTGAGGGGTAAAATTCACATTCCATGGAATAAATATGACGTTATCGGGGTCACTTTAATCTACAGTCATGAAAAACAACCCACAGCAACAGTGTTGAAGTAGGCCATTTCAGACTTGGCAACACTGGTGAAGACGAATAAAATTATTTTTCTTAATTAAGGAAGTGAAGTAGGCTGTTCGCCCTTACTGTTTAAAGGATAGTCCCCACAAAAATGAAAATTCAGTCATTAATAACTCACTCTCATGTAGGTTCAGACCTTGAAGACCTTCATCTTCAGAACACAAAAAATTGAGATATTTTTCATTATTTGTGACCCTGCATAGTCAGCAAGAGTACCGCCACTGTGAGTGTGTCAAAGACACAACAAATTGTTGAACAGAGTCATTGTTTTTGTTTTCTTTGCACGCAAAAAGTATTCTCCTAGCTTCATGAAATTACAGTTGAAGCACTAATGTCACGTGGACTATTTTAATGTTGTCCTAGGGGTTGGAATGCCATGCAAGCGAGTAATTAATGACAGAATTTTCATTTTTTGGTGAACTATCCTTTTAAAGAGATGAAGTGCAGCCCAAAATTAAAACTCAATTTAAAATTTACTCAACCTATTGTATGTCAATATACTTTTTTCTTTAGATCGCAAAGGTAGGTGTTTAGCTGATTATTTTTGCTGCTGTTTTCCATAAACAGAAGGTAAACGGTGAGCAGGGTAAAAAAATAAAAGTACCCCAGGAGTAGTCAGTGTGATTGCGCGCTATATTCCGAGTCTTCTCGTTACAAATTATTGTGTTAGCTCTTGGCAAGATTTTAAAAATTGTTCTTTTACCAACAGCGCTTAAAGGTATAGCTTGTTCTTTTTTAAAACGATGACACAGCTGCAATTTTTTCTTTCTTTCTTTCTTGTTTTGGGGTGGCAGTACAGAGATAATGAGGCTGATTTTACAGAATGTACGTCCTGTGGACACTGTTTGCTAATGTGCTGGTCAGCAGGACCTCTGAGAAGCGGTGATTTTGCTCTAATTGGCTTTAAATCTGTGCTAACAAGATATGTTTTACTATAG
Organism: Puntigrus tetrazona; assembly: GCF_018831695.1. Classification (NCBI taxonomy): domain Eukaryota; kingdom Metazoa; phylum Chordata; class Actinopteri; order Cypriniformes; family Cyprinidae; genus Puntigrus; species Puntigrus tetrazona. The sequence continues at coordinate 11,960,507 of NC_056702.1, read as the reverse complement.
TGCACTAAATGTACAACTCATTGGTGTCTAAGAAATCGCTAAATGTCAAGTAAGCAGACTTTTCGCTATTGAAATAAAGTCTGGTCTGAACATGATTCTCGTCTAGGACTTGTTAAGGACTATACAAAGAGTCATGGTTTGAATGGTTGAAATAAATCCATAGGTATTATACATAGAAGAGGTGTATCTCTGTTGGAGCTGGTTTTGAAGATATCTACCTCAATTACCTTTTTATCTGACAGTGACACTCAGCAACAAAATTCACCTTTATATTAAATACTAATTAAGAAGCTTTCCATTGATTCTCTCCTCTCTTGTCTCTCTCTGAACTATCTCTTTTCTCTCTGCATGAGAAAAAAAATGGATTAATAGGTTCTCTCATGGAAGGTACCAGAAGATATCTACATTGAACTTCCACTCTTTGAAAAACAGCGTAAACATGTAAACATTTGCTTTAATGGATTTGTGAATGCAAATATGTATAAATGCTATTATGTTTCATGGAGATTGGTGGATATTTTAGATAAAGCTACCCATAAACAGAACTTAAAGACAAAAATAACTTGCTCGGCCAGTTTACATATCTGTCAAAAGCTCTTTTCCTGTCTGAATGGGTGGCTGCTGTCCAGAGCGTGCTGCACTGAGGACCAGACTTTTTTGCCTCAAGTCAAAAGTCTGACTAGGCGAGACTAATGAGAGTCTGCTAGGCGGCGTGTGTCATGTGATGAGACAGGTCTTTGATAGCTACGACTACAGCATCTCCACCCTGATCTCTACACATAAACACTGTCTTTGATCAGCCCGGGCTCGCACACGCTCACACAGAAAGACAGAACGAGGATAATACCGCTCTCTGTGCGCTACAGCAGCAGATGCGTGGATATGAATTTCGGTTTCAGTACTATTCTTATGGCTGGTGGCGCTCCTGGGATTTGAGCTCATAAGGTTTTAAACTCATAAGGATGGAAGGCAGGAATCGCTAGCCAGATGCCGTGTGCTGTGGTACATTTTTAAAGGAGGCGTTCTTGCGGTAACAGGCAGCACATGGTAATCAACTACACTCCACTGCGCTCAATTACAATCAGACATCTCAGAGACAAGAGACGAGACAAACAAGAGATTGCTTGGCAGTACTACAATAAACAAAAGCGCTAATTTAACATTGCTGGATTCGATTCAGCCTTTTAAACAAAATTGAATTAAACTGTACTCAATGACCTTAGCGAACTGAACAGAGCTAAACTGTGCTGAACGGAGCTTAACCGAAATGAGATGGGCTGGGCCGAGATGAACTGAAATGAGCTGTAGACAAATGAGTGAACTATGAGTTGAATTGGGATGCGCTGTTGTGAACTGGACTGAACTATACTGAGCTGGACCCTATTGAATTGACCTATAGAAAGCTGAAGTGCTAAGCTGCAAAGCTCAACTAAACTGAATTTAACTAAGCTGAACTGAGCTGTATTGAACCGAATTAAACCGAGTTCTGAGGTGTGCTGTACTGAACTGTGATGAACTGAATCGAGCTAAACTGAACTGAGCTGGACTGAACTGAACTGCACTGAGCTGTGCTTTATTGATTTCAATTAAAGATAGCTGAACTGAAGTTGCAATTAGCTAAACTGAATTGAACTAAGTTAAGCTGTTCTGAACCGATTTGAGATGAACTGGACTACTGAACTGTGTGATGAATGTGATGTATTGAACTGTGCCTAACTGAATTCAGCTAAGCTAAACTGAGTTGAACTGAGCTGTTGTGCTGTAGTGAACTGAACTGTACTGAAGTAAAACGAGCTCTACTGAACTGAGTTAACCTGAAATGTGGTGTACTGAACTGTGCTGTAGTGAATTAAGGTGAACTAAAATAAACTTGACAGAACTGTGCTAAGCTGTACTGTATTGAATTGAATTAAATAAAGCAGTTGAACTAATATTTTGTGCTTTAGTGAACCAACCTGAACTATACTCAGCTAAAATGAGCTTTACTGAACTGAAACTTGAGATGAGAAGAACTCAACATTACTGGACTAAACTGAGCTGTTCTGACCTGATTTGACTTAAACTAAACCAAGCTGTACTGAACTTAACTGAACTAAGTTAAACTAAGCTGTACTGAACTGAACTGAACTGGGCTGTACCAAACCAAAGTGGGCTAAACTGAGCTGTGCTGAATTAACAGAGAGTGCCTTAAAAAGACAGAATTATAGTATATTTTGGAAACAAATGTGACCAAAACCAATCTATATTTGTAGCAATATCCAAAAATATGTTGTATGGGTCAAAATAATTCTCTTTTATGCCAAAAATCATTAGGACATTAGGTGTAAAGATCATGTTCCATGAAGATAATGTGTAAATTTCCTATTGGAACTATGTCAAAAATTAGCTTTTTGTTAGTAATATGCATTGCTGTAAACTTCAAAGCAGAAATTAAAAGCCGATTTTCTCAATATCTCACCCTCAGATCCCTGCTTTTCAAATAATTGTATCTCAAGCAAATATTGCCCTACCCTAACAAATCGTATGTCAATGGAAAGCTTATTTATGTATAAATCTCCAAATTGACATTTTTGACTGGTTTTGTTTTCCAGGTTCACATACGAGAGGAAAAAAGGGTAACAAGTCTACTTACACCTTTTATCTGCTTCTCTAGCAACGTTTAGATTTGGTGTTAAACAGTCTAAATGCCATTAGAGTGTTATTTAGCGCCCTCTTTTATTATTTAAGCGTAGTGAAGTATTTACCGCCCAAATGAACGAGTCTAAATATCGTGTCCATTGCAAGAGCTTTAAACAAGCCTCATCATTTACGACAAATCTGTCAGTTAGAAGTACATTCCTGCCCTTTAATCTTCAGGGTTATTACACTCCACGCAAGATCTTTATTTCGCCACAAAGACATCACTCATCTTTTATAAACTTGTCATTGTGCGATATCTGTAAAATGAGCTGAGAAACAGAGAGGCTGTGTGTGTGCGCGCGTGTGTGTAAATGATGGAGGCTGCAGCTCCTTCTTCAGCTCTGGGGATGATGGACATTTTCTATTAGCCGCTCTAACGCCACTCCCAGTGTGAGAGATGAGCGTGTGTGCTCATGTGTGTTTGTGTGTGTTAGATGCAACTCAGATAGACTACTTCTACATTCCCTCAGACTCTCGGGCTACACTCTGTGATTGACATGTCTTAGATAAGGCACTTTATCACAGCAAAGTATGATACTTTAAAGCCAGCAGTCGTTT